>NC_087378.1:2639524-2725109 GCF_963675165.1 Halichondria panicea
ATTTGCTGCCATCATTGGCTCTCGATGGCAGTGTCTTGCTTCTCTCCTCTCCCTCACCTCTGAAGATATTGTGAGCATCAAGAGAGAGTCAAGAGGAGCAGAACCCACCAGACAAGCACTCGTCATGCTGCAGAAGTGGGGAGCTAGCGACACGGCAACTTATGGGCAGCTGCAAGAAAGACTATGTACACTTTCAGTATTTCATATTTGATCTATCATCACACCATGCACTACTGCAACAAATAGACATTTTCAGCAACATGCATTATGTTAATTAGTGCACTGAGCCCCACACGTCATAACAAACCCACAACATGCACTACTTTACGATATATAGTCATACTACAGCCTTTACAATTGTATAAACTGAATATTAATTTTCACAGCAGTTGACACACATCATGTTCATATCACACTTTTTTTATTATTGCACATTCTCATGTAGTTTATCACGTCAGTTTATGATTTTGTTTTATACTTGTAGCTAGTGACTTTGAGCTGGCCATTGGATTAGCCCCCCCAGCCATGACTCTTCACGTAGATGTTAGAACGCTAATCAGAAAATGTTATTTAGCTATAGGAGCCCCCCTCATGTACCTTACCTGTTGAATTGATCACTTTGTAATATTAAGTTGTTGTGCCAGTAATTGTGAGTGTATTATACAGATCAAAAATGGATTAAAATCATGAGAGGGGAGAAGGGTACATGCGTGATGAATTATATAACACAAAATTAAAACAAAATCATAACCTGAGTGCGTTAATACGTCATGTGAAACAAAAAAATACACACACAAAATAATGTCGATTGCAAATGTGAGTGAAGTCTATGCGGTACCAGTTATTTGCAGCAAAAGGGGTAATAACCTGTCTGATTTGTAATCTTCCATGCCGTGCATGTACATTCTTGAGAGTATCATAATGTCAACAAGTTTACGAGAGTCGGTTTCTGTTGGCTCAATTTTTTCGTCCAGAGGAGGACTGAATCGATAAAAGGGAATGCCCTGAGCCTCACAGCTGGTCTTGCATCGATCAGCAATTGCCTCAGATTGCCCGAGCTGCATAAAAATACAATTATTTATAGATAATTACTAACAAAGGTAGAAATGCATTCATACCCTACGGGATAGTTTTTTTAAAGTAATATGAGCACAATGAACAGCTGTCACTTACAGCATCGCTAAGCATTCTGAATAGATTCTGGACTCCCACAAAGATACTGATCTTTCCTAGTCTGCTGGGAGGGAAAAGTCCTGATCCCACGGACACCATGCAGGATATGGGCATCCGTTGGTTCTTTACCTGGTAAAATGACTGAATCTTGGCAAGTCCTCCATCACAAGGGTTATTGGCCATTACACCACCATCAACGTAGTTGTCCAGCTCACTGAAGTAGAGGGGAGCAGCACTTGAATACCGAGCTACCTTCCAGACTGGCTCTGTTATTAATGAAAAAATGTACGTATTGAGTGGTATCTATAAGAATACACATAATTTATGTATGATTACTTGCGGTTGAACGTTTTTCACTATTATCATGCTTCAATACTTATTATGGAACCTACGTGTGCTAAACTGATCATCAAAGCAGTTGTTGAAGTAATGGATGTTCATGGGTGTGTTGGACTTGTCCACAGCTGTGATCAACACTCTGCAAAGGAGAGCAAATACAGTGACAACACAAAACCAATCAATGCACAAGTATAACCAGTACAATACACTCAAAGAACAAGGAGCATAAACAAATTATGTTGTGGACTAGTGAGTGACCAAGGAGCATAATTATGTTTGGAATAGTGGAGTGACTTACTTTGGGTGCCTGCGGTCACACATTCTCTGTTCAGTCCCCAACACTTCCTGTAAGAGCTCTTCTAAAACCTTAGTGTTGTAGCCACCAAACCCCTTCTTGCTTGAAAACACCTTGTCCTTGAGACGGAAATACATTCTCCTCAGTTGAGGGATAGTCATGTCTGCATAGACTAAACCCAAAGCCATTATACCACCAATGCTGTTGCCAATGATCCAATCAAAAAGCTCGACAATTCGTTTCCCGGTCATCTTTTCTATCTCAAAAAGGATCTCCAGTTGAATAAGTCCTCTCATTCCTCCACCGTCCAGGCTCAGAATTCTGGCTCCTCCCTGAGATGCAAACTCCATTGGAGGAGGGGTTACATCGTGATCAAACGGAGTGGCACACCTCTCTCCATTGTCAGTTCTGCACCAAGTTGTCATACAGTATAAGTTTAAGTATAAATATAAGGCATATGTTCAACACTCACATAACAGTCATTCAGTTTGTAAACATAATAATTTATTAATTCCTTACTTGAACATTTGAAGTTCTCGCTGCTGTAGAAGATACACGTAGGCTTCGTCAGGCCTGATTGAAGTAGAGCCAATCAAACGACTTCTCATGTGGTCTTCAATCTGATCTGAGAGGACATGCTTTGCTCTCTTGAGCCCGTCATCCACAGGGTTGGAGTCATTGCATGGGATGTCCACCTCTTCCTCCGGGCTGATGCCATAGTACAGGGAGCTGGATGAGGGACTCTCTACCATACAGCCTTGCTTACACCCGACTGATACCAGTAAGGGAACAACATTGTCTTTCTGTGGTGTGCATGTATGGAAGGGGGTGTGAGTTGAAGGTGTGTGTTTACACGTGTGACGTGTGTATATACAAAATGTATGAACAATTAAGCACATTGGGCTTACTCTATTTTCAATGGCCATGTCAAGAGGTGTCTGCTTGAAGTCATTCCTGGAATTACAGTGGGCACCAAACACAACAAGCGTCTTGATAATAAGTTCATCTGCAATCTGTACGTACAACATAATTATATGTAAAGACTGTGGATCATTGTTAATATCCGACTAGAAAAACATTTGCAATGTGAAAAATTGCTAGGATTGGCCAGGGGAACCACCAAAAAGCGTGGAAACAAGAAATCTGCTAGACGAGAGCATAACCTCTAATCCGTTACAACGTCATGAAGATGTACAATACATTACATAGACTGTGTTCCAGATCCATCTACCAGCTTCCATCCACCACATCATTCCATGCAGGTCACCAGTACGATCCATGCATGTTACTACGCATGGGTGGACTGTGTGTACCTGTGCTCAACACTGCATGTATTAGGAACATCAATTCATCACAAATCATCATGATTATGCCCGCACATTCCAAAATGGATGTATAATAAATACGTGGTATAATTATTGGCCGGGAAAACATGGAAAACTACCAGTACGTGTGATCGAAGTTGTAACGGATTGGAGTTATGCTCTCGTCTGATTTCTTGTTTCCACGCTCTTTGGTGGTTCCCCTGGCCAATTGAAGGCAAGAGGCAACATTGAACATCATGCAAAACACTACGATGCTACCTTATGCTGATACAATGATAGATCCTACAGAAGGTTTCAAAGATAGAGAGACGAGCATTCTCAATGAAGGCTCCTTTGCATGCAACTAGTATTTTCCAGTACCTACATGTAAGTATAATAAGGAATCGTAATTAATGTGTGTGAAACATGAATGCAAAGTTACTTTTTCACATTCTGCCAACTTTTGTTGAGCCAGGTCAAAATCAAACTTGACATAAGAGGCATTCCACAAACTCAGTGATAGGATCTCGATAAGCATAAGATTCCTGTACAGAAAATTAAGGAACGTTAAGTGCACGAAAGAAAGAGAGTGTACATGGCTTACATGTTTGATGATTCTAACGAGGTCTTTGAGCAGCGTCTGTCTCTTCTTGCTGGTGATGACCAAAGCTGTCAAGTAACGGAAGATGTGAGGACAACACGTCTGGTAACTGGAGGAGAAAGAAGTTGTGTATAAGGTACAAAAAACAAAGATATTCCTAGGCTCGGGGGTCATAACATAAAATGAGACTGCATGTATGATAAGAGCATTCACTCACTCTTGGGTGAATAAGAATAAGTTGATAATCTCCTCTTGTCCCTTGGGATGGTTGAAGTAGACAAACAGACTCCAGTGAATTAGCCAGGTTCTCTGCTGAAGTCTCGTCAGGTGAGGAACATTTGGCTGTGTAACATAGAATAATGGGCAAATTTCTTGGCAATCAGTAAAAGGAATTACACACTCTAATTCCAAGTCAGGGGAATAGCTAGGAGTTACAGCCATAGGGGTAGGGGACAAAGCAAACTTAGGGGCCCGGGCCTACTCTCCTGTCTTAACCCCCCTCCCACAGCACAGGGAGATGGTTCAATACTGACTCACTGTCTCCTCAATTTCCCTCCTCAGTTTAGCGAGCTCTTCCAAAGCACTGTCCCAGTCTTACACTAGAATGGAACACGACAGCTTTCCCCACTCAGCACTCATTAGATTCTGGTGGTCAGCAGGTGCCTATATACAATAATGAAAAATTATACGGTGCCAAACACACGACTCCACAAGACGTCAAGGGCTAAGACACGTTACTCAATCAGACGATTGGTTTACAACTCCAATTGGATTCTTACCAACAGTCTGTAAAAGTATAGATACTCTGCTGCATCAGCATAGGTTCCACACTCAAACTTGAACTTGGCACAATCGTGAATCACATCCACCATCTTCACCTCAAACTACAGAACGACAAGAAAACAATAGGCCTAAGACTACATCTCACCTGTACCTCTATGTACCTGATGATTTTGAATCAAATATTCTAGCAAATTCTGATCCTCCCTACAATGTGTCGAATACAAGGTATTACAAGTGACTACATGTACTCACTTTCCACTTGAACTTTCGAGTTCCTCTGAGTCGGTAAGGATGTCGAGGATCGGCCCAAGAGCCTGATCAAATTCATGCAGCTTACTCACAACTAACCCTCTCCTTTCGACTAAATCTGAGAGGAAAAGTGCGGTATTGCAGGAAGACGGGAAGTCTATTTTAAATACTGATAAGTTCAGGGAAGTTAACTGATAACGCACTGGGCACCATGTACCATAAATGTCAAGTACGACCGTCTCTTGGGAAATGGTGAGAGGTTGTATTTAATTATAAATACTCAGTGGCTTCAAAGATTTATATACAGTGCAGATGGTATACTGTACTATGTATTGCGTATACTTAGGACACGCTGAATTTCTGAGTATGAGTTTCTAAGTACGGGTAATTTTCGGGGGACAAAATATTCGTGGTTCAGATACATTTCGTGGGTAATATTTTCGTGGTTGCTGCTTGCACTGCAGGTAAAGGTAGGCAAGGTTGCTTCATTCGTGGGTAAAATATTCGTGGTCATACCTCCAACCACGAAAACCACGAATAAATTATTTTGCCCCACGAAAATTATACGGTATATCCTCAAAAGACTGCTGCCCATGCAGTGACTTAGACTGGCGGCCACAGCACCTCGCGTGCGTAGCGCAAGGGACTGGCAAACTGTCTGTCAGTCACTCGTCTCAGCTGCAACGAGCATTGCAGCCTATCAGATTGCTCAACGTCATATTAGCCCTGTAATTGTAACCGCACTTACACTTCAGGGGATTTCAGTGCATTCCATACATAGTAGCTGAATCTCGTAGCAAAATTTAACCACATTTATCTATAACGATATTCATGTTTAGTAGTGTCATACGATCTATTACACTTCCGCTGAGACGAGTGATTGATAGGCAGTTTGCCGCCAGTCTAGCAGTGACTACATGTACATGTATACTAGTCTATAATTATACAATCAGATTCATCACTGTTATCTATGAGAGGCCTGTTACAAGTGGTAGTTTTTTTGTCTATAGCTGTTCCTTATTATGCCTCGGTGCGCATGCGCAAGCGACGTATACGGTAGTGTGTCTGTGTGTACGTGACTAGCCAAGGTTAGCCGAGGTCAGAGTTTACAAATTTCATTAAAGATGGGCGTGGCGTTATCATTTTTCTGCCAAGAAGCTGAGCAGTTATGGAGTATTTATGATTCTCTAGTACCTAGAGGTATTGTAGCCTCGATCCCAGGCTGCATGCACTTTTCTCAAGGCCTATGACTTTTCTCACGGCCTATGAGGAGGCTAGGAGTATTGTAGCCATGTACTTAATCCACTCAATATTGTTGACAGGATTGTCTTCTTTCAAATCAGAGGCACGTACATACCCTTGGCTCTATTGAGGCAGAGATACAAAAGAAAGGGGATTGGAAACGATCGCCCACGCCCTATGTAAAAGGACTGACATCCGGTGAAGCACTCCGTGTAATTATTGCGCTCGCAAATAATTACATGGAAAAGTTTTATATCCCTGGTTTCTAGCTCTCCTATCCACTAGAGATCACTCAGGGCCTGGGAGATACTTGAGAGAAGTAAGCTTATACCACTGACAAGCTCTAAGTCCGTTGTCTTTACTCTGTTTCCAATTTTTTTGAGTTTAGCTTGAATTACTCTATGTCAACTTTCCTTCTAGAGTGGACTACATGCAGGTATTGACATTACTACATAAGTAGAATAGGTAAAACATGACTGTAAATGACTGTAGATTGCTAAAAATCAATTTTAATATTTTGAGCAAAAGGGGGGTTCCTTTGCTCCCTTGGATCTCCCCCTGGATCCGCCTCTGCTGTTCATAAACGTTTGCAGTATAGTCCTTCAAACTGCTTTAGTATACTTTTAGACACGCCACGGGCCTGTCCCTCCTACGACTTCATAGTAAAGGCTATTTCTTCTTGCATAGCATTTATTTGTCTAGTAATAGTGGCTGCATGGCTTAGTCGACTTTTTAGAGCTAAATTCTCTTTACTTTTTAGAAAAATCAACATTAAAAATGATCAATTTCACTGTTTCTATGTACAGCACATTGTAGAGCAGTCAAGACTGGTAATGAGCATGCTGACTATAAATATAATCCTTTGTAGTTTTAGCCACGCCCTATAACGCGGAATGCTTCACGCAAAAATTTCGTAAAAATTTCGTTTCCAATCCCCTTTCTTTTGTATCTCTGATTGAGGTGAGGGCTTATTCACCTATTTTATAATGTTAACACACTCTTGATTTGTTTTAGTTATAAATAGTTGATGAGATAATTATGGTAGCGATGTCAGATCGATTTTCATTTTTGCTATTTCTAACTCCTATGTATTACTATCTCTTTTGAACACTCTAGGCAAACCAGAAAAACTTTACTGCACTGGATTTGGTCAAGCGAATGCAGAGATACAGCGTTTTGAAGAACACTAGTCAGGGAAAAATTCATACAAAAATTTACCGCATTTTAATAGCCTCGTTCATAGGGCGTAGCGCGGATAATTTTCGAGGCTCCACTGCAGAATTCAACACACATGTAATGGTAGCCTCGATCCCAGGCCGAGTTTTCGCTTTTATAACGGTTAGGAGAACAACTGGGCCTGGTACTAGTTGTCTGCGCATGCGTCAAATTTTCATTGTATTTGTGGTCGGCAAAGATATTTAATAAATCAATAATCGAAATTTGTACACAGAAAATGCACAGAGTGAGTACACAAAAGATGCACATAGGGAGCTGCTTCACAAGGGCCTGGGGAGTTGCCAGTTGTGCTGCAGCACGATTACAGTGACCCAGGGCAACTTCAAGATGATTGAATGCCTTCAAATTACGTTTCAACGATTTAGCAGGCTGCTGGACTTCTCTGATTCTAGGCCCCAACTTGTAACTCAGTTAAACTTTGCTTGAGAAAACGTAGATTCTCTTGATGCCTCTGAGCTACCCAGCAACACTCGAACGATCAGGTCATACTCCAGTCCTGTAAGTAAGGACAATATTAAAGAAACCAAACACGGTTAAACCCTTATCTTAAACTGTCCAGTCTTGTCCGTTAGTATGGCCAAGAGGAACAATGTTGGGATAGCTGGATAGTAGCCATTGCTCCTGTACAGAGAAGTAGACATTCAAAATACGTGTAGATCTACTGTATACATGTACATATTAAATTTCTCGTATTAAACAGGTTATAGTGTCATTGTCGACGAGCTGATGATGGCAGCACCAAGTTCTCTAGCTCACACTCTTCACTTGATCCACCATATTAATGATGATACTATAGATCTTTTAAGGTATAGCCAGCGATCCGATTACGGCAGATGTTTTTAATATATCTGATGATAGATCTTGATTAGTGCTCTCTAGTGGTGGTCTTGGATTTCCAGTGCCTTGCTTGGTTCTCTAGATATGAAGGCCGAAAGTAGCTGGGCGTGGTCTGGCGAGTGGGTAAAGGGTGCTAGGTATGAAAGTGGCTTAATGGGGGTCAGAGGTCAGTTTGGAAAAGGGTTGGGCTTGCAAATGAGAATGAGAATCCGGATGACGACATGTCTGGGTCAGAGGTCAGATGGGCTGGGCATCCGGATGACGTATGAGTTCAGAGGTCAGCAAGATAAAACGGGTCAGAGGTCAGCTCAGAAAAAAGGGGCTGGGCTCTGTGCTTTATATAGAAATACAATTCAAATAAGTACGGCCTGGGGTCAAGGCAGCTAGCTAGCTACTATACTATACAGTATACTATACCTTAGGGCAGTGCTAAATAGACAAAGACAGCACTCTACACAGTATCACAGGTGAGGAAGTACACGTGCATTGGAGGGTAAAAATACAGAGGTTATATGTATATTATTTAGACTCGCATGCCGTCACTGTTGCAGGCGAACAGTAGACTGGTCAAACTCCGTGTTGAGACTCGTGTTGCACAGTCAGCATATCAGAAAATATGAAAAAAATGGCTGCGGTTTTCGTGACGTCAGTATACTGCATGTGATACGTAGAGTTTTCTAGTGAAACGTCACTATCATTGATCTTGCGGTAACCGCATGCGGTTAGTTGCCACAAATATCGTGGCAAACGTTACACGAGTCTCTACACGGAGTTTGACCAGTCCCTTTCTCAAGGGCTGGCTGGCGAGTCTATATATTATTGGCTACTCATTCATTTGTGATACCCCAAGTCAGGATGGATCTCATCTCTTTATTGAGAAGAACCTCAAGGTAGAGGGTAGATAGGCGTGGCCCGCCTCCAAAAAGGGAGACGGGTTGCAGCCCTATTTAGCATTCGTTCTGAGCCGTGTGAGAGTTGTCCTGTTGGAATAACAAACCACAAAATGCGTGATGCGTGGGTGATATATTGCTTCAGCCTCAATAACAGACCGCCAGTGATGTATTTATACTAGAGGCCAATAATATTTTGTGCGTGGGCGGGTATTTGCATTCTTGTGAGAGCGTGACATTCTTCACGCACTGGGATAACTCTCAACACGGCAGCTTGCCAGTCCCTAAAGCGCAGTGGAGGGGAGTGGTTTTCCAGTCTATCAGATTACAGACTGCTTACGTAATGCATTTCAGCACCAATCAGATTTTATAGCCCTTATGTAATGCATTTGTTGGCTTCCCAGCTTCTCCCCTTTATGCAGCAAGCTGGTAACTCACTCAAAATAAGGCCTTCTACAACACAGAAGTGATTGTGTGCATGTGCTCCGTTTGTAATCCCTCTCTTCTCAGGGTCCATTTTGGGCGGAAGATTTAAGCACACGTAAGCGCGTCGCAAAATGTTTGACTACGCCCACTTTTGTTGATTATATACCGTATAGCAGGTATATTTCGAGGGTATATAATAATTATAAGACCCATAATACAAGATAGCCAGGAAACCTAAACCATTCAAATTATTATCTTACGACCTTAGCTGTTTATCGTTTTATTACGTACTCCATTAAAAAATGTTCGCGGATTGAGCCTCTACCGCGAAGATTTATACCCACGAAAATTTATATCTTTATTGAATAGTAGGCGTGTTCAGTATTATTGACCACACCTATTGACTATAAGAGGTGCCTCACCGTTATAGGCTAGTCCTGGATTCGAGGCTAACGGTGTGGAGGTACAGCTGCATGTTGATGTGCGCATGCGCCAAAAGGCTGGAACTCAGACCACGAAAATAAATCCGCGAAATCCTTTGTAATGGTCCATCCGCGAAAATTTATACCCTCGTAATATACCCGCTATACGGTACTTAGCCCAGAGGAGGTCCAACATGTGTGCACAAATCACTACAACTCATTTTGACAAGTATATTATCTGTTACAGTTCTGTAGACTATAATAGTATATGAGTAACAAATTAATATTTACACAAGCACACATTCACAGCATTTGTTTTAGGGGGGGGGACGGGTGATGCGTGGAATTGGGGTTTCCCATTTAAATGTCACTGTTTTATTTGGTGGGGGTGAGGGGTAGCGATTGTGGTGGTATCGATGGTTTGTGTACGGGGGAGGTGGGAAATAAGCTCTGTCGCTGCTGTACGGAGGAGGTGAAGAGCTATTAGTAGGGGGAAGAGAGGATGTTTAGTTCATGCATACTAACATTTTTCTTCATTAAGCAATTCTACAGACAGTTGCAAGTTGGTTGTCCAATTGAAGTGCAGTGTTGTATGGCGCTATATTAGTGCCATAATTCAAGGGGGGTATACTTTTTTGCATTAGGGGGTATACTTTTTCATTAGGGGGTATACTTTTTTTTATTAGGGGGTATACTTTTTCATTAGGGCATACTCTTTTCATTATAGGGGATATACTTTTTCATTAGGGTATACTCTTTTCATTGTAGGGGGTACACTTCTTCATTAGGGTATACTCTTTTTCATTAGGGGGTACACTTTTTCATTAGGGTGTACTCTTTTCATTAGGGGGTACAATTTTTTTCATGAGAGCAGTATAGGAGAACATTATTCAGTATACTTTTCACTGGAGCCCTTTATTTATGGGCTCCTGATAAATCGATGACCATTTCCAGAAGACGTTTGACTTATTGATCGATCTTTGACCTGAACACAGAAGAAATTCAGAGGAGGCTGGAACCACTTGACCTTAGTTAGGGTCACTAAATAGGATTTTCTTCAAACTTCTCTTTCAGACTACTTCAATCTAGTTTTAGTGTCTGTAAGTTATTCTACAGGGGGGGGGTCAATTTTTATTTCGCCAATTTTGTTCAAAAGCAGAGATACGATCAAAAGTCAGCTCTTGTACTAGCCTCGATATCGTGAGCAAAACAAAATTAACAAAATTAAAGTGTGTTTATAACTGCATGGAACAAAGCATATTTTTCAGCTCTCAATGCAGTGAAGTAGTAGCAGCATCATGAAACGTTTGTCCGAAGTCCAGAAAGTTTGCGTACCTCTCCTGCTCTTACTGTACATGATCTATTAAAGTGTATCTGGTGACATCAAGAGCACAGTAACTACAAACTCTTTACTGGTGCACACACCCCTTTTGCTCATTACACGCCCCTTTTTAGCAGCTCGCCTCATCCAATGGAAGTGCTGGGCGTTGCCTATCCTATGGTCAAAGCCAGTTGTGCGTTTCCCTCGAGAACAAGCCGCTCACGATATCGAGGCTAGTACAAGAGCTGACTTTTATCCTATCTCTGCTTTTGAACAAAATTGGCGAAATAAAATTGATCCCCCCCCTGTAGAATAACGTTTTAAAACTTATAGACACTAAAACTAGACTTGAAGTAGTCTGAAAGAGAAGTTTGAAGAAATCCTATATTTAGTGACCTTAATTAATTAACTGACTAAGGTCAAGTAGTTCCAGCCTCCTCTGAATTTCTTGTGTTCAGGTCAAAGGTCGATCAATAAGTCAAATGTCTTCTGGAAATGGTCATCGATTTATCAGGAGCCCAGGGCTCCAGTGAATTTTGAAAAGTATACTGAATAATGTTCTCCTATACAGCTCTCATGAAAAAAATTTATACCCTAGAAAAAAGTGTACCTCCTAATGAAAAGAGAGTGCACCCTAATGAAAAAGTGTACCCCCTAATGAAAAGTGTACACCCTAATGAAAAAGTGTACCCCCTACTGAAAAGAGTATACCCTAATGAAAAAGTATACCCCCTAATAAAAAAGTATACCCCCTAATGAAAAAGTATACCCCCTAATAAAAAAAAGTATACCCCCAAATGAAAAAGTATACCCCCTAATAAAAAAAAGTATACCCACTAATGAAAAAGTATACCCCCCTTGAATTTATGGCACTAATATAGCGCCATAGTGTTGATTGTTGAATTGCACCGTAGTAATTAGCCCAATTAGGATGACCACAGTGTTTTGTTTGAGTCTCTCTGGAGGAATTAGTTACATGTAGCTTGATAGCTAGCTAGGATTAGCCTCCTTTGCGGGTTCTCAATAAGAATTAATTAATTAATAATTAATACAGGCTGTTCATAACAAATGTGTCATGAAAGTGAAGTCTCTGTTGGCATGCCCACTTCCCTAGTGGGAAGTGCGGCCTGGGATCGAGGCTACAAAACACCTAAACGTAAGATTTGTACAATAAACCGTCAATTGAATGTCCTTCATGCTTCAGCGGGCGTTCCATCCAACCCAGTTAGCCTTGTGCTACTACCCCCTTACCAAACACACACGCACGCACACACACACACACACACACACACACACTAACATCTATTTATTTTGACTTTAATGGCGAATCCAATCCATCTATAGATCTGTATTGTTGCTGCAATGCCACATTGTGCAATCAAGAAAGAAGATCTCGAATTATTTTCCCCATCCCTAATGAGCATGCTCATTTATATTATAAAATGGTGAGTGTCATACCATGGCCGCAAGGCAATATGCCTTATCCTTAAAAAAAATCAAAAATGTACTATTACAAGAATTTTAGAAAGCCAGCGAATATGAAGGTCCTATATAAGGGTGGCCATATAAGGGTGGCCGGGCAGTGGCAATCTGAAGGATATAATAATAAGAATTAATTAATTAATAATTAATACAGGCTGTTCATAACAAATGTGTCATGAAAGTGAAGTCTCTGTTGGCATGCAGGGCATGCCCCAACCACCAGCTCTACTGGAGTAAGAAGTGGGGAACAAGGTTGCCTCCATTACACAGAGCTTGTTGTGACGGCCACCTTGAGATTGTAAAGATGCTTGTTACCCATTTATCCGGCCATGGAGCTTGTAGATCTACCTGTTTCACTGATGACGGTGGTGGGGAGGCTAACAGAGCTCCACTTCACTGGGCATGCTCGGGAGGTCATATCGAGGTGGTGCAGTACTTGATCAAGGAGGTCAACAGCAGCACTGTCAACTGCAGCACTGGTAAGCAGTCGTTACTATTTGTGCCTCTCGCCATGTTTTTGCTTTCACTCAAAAGTATTAGAGTGTTACTGAAGAGGTAAATAATTTGCAATGTGCTTTGATTGTTTCACAAGAAAGGGGTGTCCACAGTCAATCCTAACAGTGGGAGCAAACCCTCCAAAGCAGTAGTCTGTGAGATAAGTATTTAGAATTCAATCACAGTTGTGTCTGGTTCAGTTCTGTTAGCTGACTCTGGGTAGTCTCGAATACCCGCCTCAACCTAAAAGCTTTTAGGTTGAGGCGGGTAGACTCTGAGATCCTACTTCACTTCTATGCATGAGACTCCAGGCTTCTTTGCTGTGATCCTAGTCCACAGTGTATATAAAACTCTGTTCTCAAATGTTTCAGCATGCCTCCAGTCTTGTTAGCTTCCTGAGTTGCTTGCCTAGACAGTTTAATAAGTCATACATGATATTCATCACTACATGCACTGCATTATATGGTTTCTTTATAATCATGTCATGTCACCAGCCGAGGGTTTGCACTTTAGTGCTCTAGTGTTAAATCAGATTTCGTGTAACTGACTATCTATAATTATGTTAAATTACAGATGTGAGGGATGATGAGAGACAGTCCCCACTAGATATAGCTATGGATCCTGACACTCTGCGAGAGAGGGAAGGCTGTTTGGATGTTGCCCTCTACCTGATATGCCGTGGCTGTGGTAGTGATAAGGACAAAGACAACTTACTGCATGCAGCATGTTGGTGGGGCAAGCTGGATATAGTGAAAGAACTGGTTGAGCAACACAAAGTTGACCCCGAAAGTGAGTGTTAATTCTATTGTGCCTTTGAATGTTCTCTGTAGTATCATATACTGTTCACTACTTGGTAACGACTGCCTGCGCATGCCCCAATCTTACCCCAGTATCTGGAGGCTACAAATAACAACGTAAATGTTCTGTAAAACAATGACGTCAAGACAGAAAGAAGTAGATTGAAGGAAGTAGATAGAACGGAAATCGAGTGAGCAACTTGTACGCACAAGCTTCTAGCCCGGTGGAGGTGCAAAGCTACATAACAATGATAACATAAAGCTACACACATAATATCATTTAACTATGGTCATACAGATTGTAGTAAATGACTGCGATCTAGGAGTGCGTCATATCCTAGGCGAGGATATTACTATCTTTTGGCAGTATATCGGTCTAAGCAGATGTCACGTGCCCTGTCACGCTAGAGGTTAGGGGTCACGTGACTGCGGTAATGTTTTGGGGGAGTACTGAGAGAGGAGCCCCTGCGATTAGCATTAAGCACGTAAGTGTTGGGGGCCCTTATTCAGCCCCCCAACCAGTATATCAACATCGTCGGATGGAAAATAGGTCTTAACCTCCGTGAATGGGAGGGTGGGAGGCATAAGATTTGAGCAGCCAATTTGTCTGTGGCTCGCTGACAAGCGGCTGTACTTTAGCACGTGGAACCATGGATGCGCATGTGCGATAGGCATGCATGTGACTGGAAGCCACACCTACGACTGTGTGATTCGAGGTAAGACCGCGGTTAGTGTATTACCTCGTTAACTACGTTTATTTAACTCCATTAAACTACATGATGAATATTTTTTGTATTATTATTAAAGAGTGGGTAATGATCAACCACGATTGTTGTTAAAAACGATCTATGCCAAAAGTTCAAGTCTAGCTGCATCAGCAGAGCCTTGCAGCTCTCTTCTCACTGTTGCAGCTACCAATAGCTAGCGTTCTAGTGCAGAGCTAACTACTAAGTAGAGTAGCAACACTTGGTGAACAAGTTTTGTTACGCACTCTTCTAAAAAGGCTGCAATGGCATTCCAAGTAAGGAATATCTCGAGAACGAAGCATTATTTTGCAAATCCACAAATTAGAATCTATGACTATAAAAGCCTATGAAACTCTTACTTGCACTTCATTGATCCTTGAGCAGCTGTAGCAGTCTATACACACACAGACAGACAGACAGACTCAAAAACACACCGTATACATTGCTTGCGCATGTGCACCGATGCATAATAATAGACTGAAGTGCTAGTATACTGTATGCGTACACCAAGGCATCAGCACCCGCGCTGCTTTCATGTTTACTATAGTATTGTCATTGTGGTCTTGTTACTGATGAGGAAAAGGAATGTAATTGCATTGTGTTGCAATAGTCAGGTCAAAGTCCAGTCCAGTCCAGTGTTCCAGTACACCGATTACAGGCAGCCGAACACCAACAATAGTACCTCAGAAGATTATGATAGAAGATTCCGTAATGTTGTAAGAATCGAAGACTATAATATTATAGGTAAAAACATGAGTTAATAGGCAACATTTTGAGCATAATTGGGCAATTAAGGCCTATAATCATTGACCACCTTTATCTGGGTCCAAGCCAGAGGGGTACGTCAATGTCAATAGTTTACAAATTAAAACACCACGTGGCCTTATGCAGACGTTTACATATATAACTGAGCTCACCCTCACCACTACTAGCTTCATCACAACAGAAATCAGTTGAGCCCCAGACGAACCAGCTAGAGAGAAGAGATTACAAGATATGGAAAATTAGCCTTCTTTAGCTAGGGTATAAATTTTGATGTACTGGTTTGCTGCATGCGCTGGATAGGCAAATAAACGATCAAAAACAACAGAAGCAGTATATATAGCTGTTATATCCAAGCTAAGGTCAATAATCCAGGACTACAGATGTTTAATGTTTTCGTTAAAAAGTGACCCTATTGACCTTGGCCTCTGGGTGCAAGTAGCAACCACAAAAGTAGTGCTCTGAATGTTTTAACCCCTCCCCCTCTCCCTGAATTACTCGCTATAATTATGGTATTCATAAAGCTCTGGTAACACTATGTCTGATAACATTTGGGGTGTTTTAGAACTGCCTGTCAATGAATGGAAAGTGGACAAACGGGAGTATATGTGGAGCGATGAGGAGGGTTTTGATGAAGAAGATGAGGATGAGGATGAGTTACAGTTACCACTGGACAAAGCTCTAGGCCCTGATTATCATGAGTGCGATAATGAAGAAGGCCGTGTGGATGTTGCCCTCTACCTGATCAACCGTGGCTGTGGATGGAGTATGCACAAGGAAAAGTTACTGTGTGCAGCAAGTCGATGTGGCAAGCTGGGTGTGGTGAAGGAACTGATAGAGCAACACAAAGTTGACCCCAAGAGTGAGTACATGTGATGACCTAGCTACTGTGCTTTTAAATGGCCTGTTTAGTATAGCTTTGTAGAGAAGGCCAACTTTAATATCGTTGAGTATATAACACAGCCTCTTCCAGTGTTATAATGTATATACCTTTGTTCAGAGGCAACTGATGTGATGATGGCCAGACTGCTCTTGACGTTGCTTATTGGAGTGATCACACTGAAATTGCTGACTACCTCCAATCTCTACCAAACTACGATTATGAGTACATGTTGTGGTCCAATGCTCGCTGCACAGCTGCTGTGACTGGTGATAGTGACTCCGGGAGCGAGGAGAATAGACCACCACCAACAAAGAAACAAAAAGGTGACTTTCTATTTTTTTATTTAATCGAACCTTTACATAATTACCACATACACTGTTACCCCCCCGCCCCCTCACACACCATCACAGTATGTCCTAACTGTGAGGAGAGCTGTCATATCCACTGTGCTCAAAAGACGCTAGCCAAGGACTTATGGGAGGCTGTTCATACAGATGAAGATGTCATCAAAGTAAGGTCCCTGTTGGGACACGGTGCCTGCCCCAACCACCCGCTCTACTGGAGTGTGGAGTGGGATGAGCTGCCTCCATTACACTGGGCTTGTCTGATGGGCCTCATGGCGATTATGAGGACACTTGTTACCCATGGTGCTCGTACTGATAAAGGTGGTGGGAGGGATAACAGACTGCCATTTCACTATGCTTGCGAGGGAGGTCATAAAGAGGTGGTGGCATACCTGATCCATGAGGTCAGGTGTAGCACTGGTAAGTAGTCATTGTTATTGTGTATCGTATAGCGGGTATAATTATTTCAAGAGTATAAAACTTTTGCAAAATGACCGTTAGAAAGGTTTTCGCTTTAATTTTCAGCCTTTCTGCGATATTAAATTCGTGGGTATGTTTGCGGTACATGCTTAATCATCTAAAACCGCGAACATTTTATACTCTCGAAATATACACGCTATATACGGTATTTCCTCCACATCAATGACTGCAGTAATATCTGTGTGCATAATTATTATGATACTTGAATTTAAACTATGTTCCACAACATATGTGAGGGATAGGAACAGCTGGACCCTTCTTCACTGTGCCTGTGAGAGAGGAAATAAAGAAGTCGTACAGTATCTGTTGGTGAGATTTAGTGTGCTCTTATTTTTCTCCGTAGCCTCTCCTATACTGTTTGTTCTTGCATTATAGTTGTCATAACCCATCGGAATGCAAGTATTTGATTATGGTGGCAATACAGACTTTATAATTATATGTCCAAGCTCAACCTGTCTGCATGGTTTCTAGAAATTAAGATTATAATTATTGGCACTACTTAATTACTACTGTGCCAACTGGAGCACTGAAGTGCAAACCTCGGCGTTATAATTTGGCCGCATGTAAACATCTAGACCAACGTGCAGGTTAGAGCTTCTTAGCTTTTGTTCACTTTTGTTCCACAACGAAGCTTTAACATCAAAATGTGCCAAATTTAAAACTATACTATACCTTGTTGTGTTGAGGCTATCCATAGTACAAACACAGTGCTATCGCATCCAGATGAGCAGACTCAGAATACACAGAACGACAGACAGACTGACTGACTGACTATAGTATACCCTGTGTGACTGTTTGTCGCACTCATAACCATGCTAATTTACTGTCTTGCAGATATGATGGATGATTGGGACAGTCACCACTGAACATAGCTCTGAATTCTGACTATCTGTATGGCTGTCTGGATGATGGTTGCATGGATGTTGCCCTCTACCTAATGAGCCGTGGCTGTGGTGGTGATGAGCACAAGGCCAAGTTATTGTGTGCAGCATGTTGGTGGGGCAAGCTGGGTGTGGTGAAACAACTGGTTGAACAAGACAAGGTTGACCCCAAGAGTGAGTTTGATAATCTATTATGCATGCTTAACACATTTAGACAGATAAAAGGCTAACTAAGCTATCAGTCCAGTCCTTTTCTTGATATGGCCTTTCCCTGCAAAATAGAGCAGTCTAAACATGAGTCAAAATTTGTGCAATAATTGAAACACACACTTGCACTGTCAATCCTTATGTATAGTACCATGGTGCGTTATGTGCAGATGTGAGGGATAATATCAACAGGACCCCACTCCACAATGCATGCGTTCGGGGACACAAAGATGTGGTGCAGTACTTAGTGGAAAAGGCCAACTGTGATATCAGTGAGTACTAGCTCCCAGTGTTATACTTTTGCTTTACACCACCATTCTTGTTCAGGTGCAACTGACAAAAATGGCGATACTCCTCGTGACATTGCTACACAGCGGGGTTACACTGAAATTGCTGACTTCCTAAAGCCTCTGCCACAACAACGTAAGCTCACTACGATCATATGTACAGTGTGGTTCAATACAGCTATACTCTCGCTATATACAGCTGCTGTGACTGAAGAGAGTGAGGAGAATGGACCACCACCAACAAAACAAAAAGGTGACTAGCTAGCTGTTATTGATCAAAAACCTTATAATTATTGATTCTCATTTATCCTCATTTATCGTTTGTCTTACATGTACCACTTTATTATTTTCACTGTTGGAACACTACAATGCATTAACGATTACATTTTTATGAATGGTTAGAGTCTGAAAGAATCAAGTTATAGTTAGGCCATGCAAAGTCAATTTGTAGTTTCTCAGGCCCTCGCGCTTGGAAATTAGCAGCTTTATAAATATCACGTGACCTCAAATTAAAGGCACTAAAAGAAAAGAAAAGGATAAATTTGTATGGTTTTTTGCATGGTCATGAATAATAATTATGACTAATATTGATTAGTAAAAATTATGCACTTCCGCTTATTGTGGAAGTTAGGGGTGTGTTTTCAATTAAAATTCTATGAATAATTATCATTATCATCAAATGCCTCAATCCGCTTGCTAATAAAGGTCTTATTATAACCTCCACACATGCAACAACGTATACGTATATATATATATGTTGGCTATAGCTGTCGGTAACTGTTGCATAATTGGGTATACATGTATATAATTTACTATAATACAAGTAAATATCATGTTGATTCTTGATCACAAGCAGTATTATTATATTTTATATCCCGTTGCTATGTTGTTGCCAAGTGCAATATGAAGCATATATATTGCACTGCTGAAAAGTCATATTGCACTGACCACAATATTGCACTGACCACAAAACGCCCCTCTGGCATAATTAATTAAGCAAACAAGTTGGCACTGAACATCTACAACCCGGCTGACCCCACCACTCCTCTGCTGAGCCTGGGACCGTGACAAAATGAGGAGAGCAGGCAAACAGGTCAATAGACTAGGCTAGAAATTGTATCGTGTGCAACCTTGTAGACAGATAATATTTGGCTGCATAATTATGGTGCATAAGTTTAGCAAGTGATGGATGATTGTGCTTTATATTACATACAACTGTTGCTCCCCTACAGGTAACCTAGTGTTTGTGGAGATTAGCCGCAGGTGTTACGGTGGTCCAGGGCTGGTGTGGATGTATTCTGGCTTCAATGATGCTCAGCCTAAGAGAAACACTCCAGAGTAAGTTAATGGCTTGGTTGAAATAGTGTAATAATTTATGTTTTGAGGTTTAGTGTACTATAATTATGTTTACAACAATCTTTGAGGTTTTGTTTGCCTGTTTGGCTATTAGGATCTTTTGAAAGATTGTTTTAGCTGCTAAAAAAACTGAATCTAGCTTCACCCCTAAATACTTTTTTGTAATAGACCAAAACCCCATCCAAAGGTACTTGCTTGCTACTGCTACATTTTTGTCTATGTACAAATAATACTGATGACATATTGATACTAAATCGGCATGCTATGTGACAGCTGAGCCCACGTCCCCTAGGCCGGGCCTTGTATTGGCATACATGTAATGATTTATGGGGCCCATACTGCTCCTATATACGTCTTTAACCCTAACCGTGGCCCGTCCACCCAAAAGAAGGGAGGACGGGTTTCAATTCAAGCCTATGTCTAGATTTGTATAGTGCTGCATTTACGTACAGCTTCTTATCATTTAGTCATAACGTTGCACATACACTCTTTCCGCCGTTTCACTCCCTCTTGGAAAATATCATCTGGTTGCTATAGCTAAGCCGCATAGTCAATTACGCATAGTATAACACAAAACTAATCATAAAATTTGCGCGCCAGGTCATATTAGTGGGTCAGTGTGCGTTTGTGTGTGTATTCTGAGTGTGCATGCATGTTCACCTTGCTGCCATATAATAATAGTTCTGCATTTACTTACAGCTTCAAAACAACTTATTAGTTTATACATTTAGTCATAAAAGCTATTTTATCTGTTCTTTGACTTGCTGGAAAAGTATCCTGGCGCATAGCCCTCTGCTCCCTTGGACGTCCCCTTGTACAGATCGCCCTTTTGACACAGATGCTGCAATTTACCTGGGAAATAGTTTCGAATACTGAAAGTACAAGTTCTTCGAATGATGACCTCTTGTCATCTACGGCTCTCTCCCACGATCCTAGCTCTTCTGGTTCCATTTGTTTCAGGGTCTCTCTGGCTTCTGTGCACATCTCATCCACCTTTTCATGCGCATTAGTACATTTTATGTCTATTGGTGTTAGAATGTAGTCCGAATCTTGAGGGTATTCCACAGTGGAGAGGGGTGTGTCCAGTTGTGAATCCTGAAGGGGGGTGATAATGGTCTGCTCTGGTAAATTTAGCATATAATTATACATGTACGAGCATATACCGTAAATAGGGACGGATTTCAACCAATTTATAAGCCGCGAAAAACAATATAGCATACGTAGTCAAAATATAATGTGCGAAATTCACGGCAATTTTACGAAAAAAATTGGGGGCCCGCTATGTATGATACATACATGTATAATTATATGCACTGTACGTGGTTGTGCTGATGATGTAACTATTAATTTTTTCACCTGTCTCTCTAGCAGACATCTCCTCCAAGTTCCTGTATATACATGGTGGGTTAAATTCCTTAGTATCCGGTTTCTGAGCATTATATGTAGTTGCCGTGTATACAATACATACTTGTTGTTTTCAAATGTGGTTCACCAAATGCAGTTTCCACTCTATATATCACAACTAAGTAACAATTAATACGCTGTTAGAGTGTATACCGTATTACTAGAATATTTTGCGGGTGAAAAACCTTTGCGAATGAGCTAAATCAGCAGAAAATTTGACCCTTTGCGATCCAACTATTGCGATTTGGCAAGGATCGTGTGCATTTACTAGTAAGTTTTGCGATTTTATTGTTGCGAATTGATCAACCCTCGCAAAATTTGCATATGTTTTTACTCGCTAGTAATACAGTACATACGATTGATACGTTATTACAATGTATGGTTTCTGTTAGTAGGAGAGGGGACAAATCACATATTTATTTCAGAGCCTACTACAAGTTCATTGTATGTACTTGTTTTTGTTTTTGTTTTTCAGTGTGACTGTGACTGGGCTGAGAAGTTTGGAGTACACGTGACGTTCATCGTGTGCAATGACAAAAACCACTATGTTGGAGGCACTCAGGGTGGTTGTAAATTCTCGGAGACCAATCCTAACATTCCCACATCGTTCTTGGTCTCAACTAAACCAGGTGCGTTCCTGTTATATATCTGTTAGCTCACAATGAAGTGGTGCTAATACTGTAATACGTTGTAGGTGTGACACCCCAGCCTCAAGAGAACCATCAAGCATGAAAGAGTTGCGTTCAGTCGTGCAAAGGCAACTTAATAATAATAATAATCGCCACGTTCATTTTCACGAGCAATGTAGTTATGTAATTAAAAAACGGCCTTTTGTGACGCAATATGCAATATGGTCCAACCCACTGTGTCTGTGGCCAGACGTTCTCTATTCAACATGCTCTCTCATGCCCAAGAGGAGGCTACCCCAGCATAAGGCACAACGAGCTAAGAGATAAAACTGCCTCTCTATACTGAAAGAAACCTACCATGGTGTCGCAACGGAGCCAACTCTACAACCAGTGACAAGTGAAACCTTTGAAGGTGCCTCAGCAGAGACGGAAACGGTTTCAGATAATGAAGAGGATCTCGTCATTCGAGCAATGGTCTATTTTGGTGATTTCCTCAGACAGAAAAAAGTATGAAGGAAAGTTAAAGAGAAAAGAAAACGCAATACGAACAAAGCGATCTAGAAGCTGAAGAGTTGAAGCCACTGCCTCTCTTAACTGGATACTAGCCACTGATGCTTGTGTCAATTACTTATCAATTTTCTAATACAGAACCAAAATTAAAATTATGCGCATGTGCAACCGACTAAGACCCATTGGCAGTAAACCTTATTGGCAGTAAACCTTCGAGGCCGTTACGAGTCAATAGCAGTATAGTAGCCTTTCATTCACACTGTTGCAAAAAGGTCCTCGACTCAATAAAAACAACAAAGGCAAAAAAGAGGCGGCTACAGTTGAAGAAACAAAGGACATACGAAGCACAGCAACGAAAACTGTGGTCAAATAAACATAAACACCACACCTACGCGGAGAGGATGAGGATATGGTTGAAAAGGTCGAGATTGTCAAGGGAGCAAAGGAAAAGAGAAAGTGCAAGTGTGGATCCAGTAGCCATTCCTTACCAACTCACAGAAACTACTGTCCAAACAACCCCAACAATTTAAAACTTGCCGCAAACAGTGGCGCAACACCGATTGGCAATCTCGCTGAGAAAGAGTTTGGAACACCGATTGGCAATCTCGCTGAGAAAGAGTTTGGTGATTCCAGATAGAATAGAAGTCATGAATAGTGGCTTCTTCAATGCAAAATTTCTCTAACGATCGATGATCAAGTCTGACGTAATAGTTGACGTACTCAACTGGCACGGGATAATGATCTGTCTTCTCCCAATGAATTTGGAACCCTCGCTGAGACGAAAAGGAAATTTAGTCAGTGTTGTTATGGTTTTATTGTCAACATCCTATTTTTAACTATTATTATTTTTACTCTTGAACACTGTGCCTCTGGAGGGCCTCGTGGGGAGTGATGACGGGCCGACGTGTGTGTACAAGTGTGTGTGTCACTCATCATGTGTGGTGGGGAGGGGGAGAAGAAACAAACCATCTCTTATTCTCATTCTGAGTCTCATTCACAAAGGTAATGAGATCGGACGTGACGTGGTCAACATTTGCTGCTGCTCTAATCCGAACAGGATCCGGAGGAGCTCGACATCGATGCCTTTAGTGAGGACTAACAATGGCATCATTCATATCGTGGGACTGGTGAATATATCACCAGTAATACTATATCATAGAGACAATAATAATGTACTGCAAAATAACCCTAGGCAATATAGAAGAGCACATAGTTGTTAAGCACTTCAAAATGTATTTATTTGGCACGTATAATTATGCACAATTAATAAGTATCACGATGTTATTACCGTGTTCATTAAGTTATGTTTGCAATGGGTCGCTTCAGTATAAGCTAAGAACTGAAAATTGATGTACGTGCAGCCAAAGTGTTCGCCACGATTGTACATGGTCATTAATGGTCCTAACAGTGAATCATCGGAATTGTAAAATCAATTCCGCCCTATAAGAAGCTTTTGACTGTACTCAATAGATTAAATGAGTATATAATATGAGGCATACACAGGAGTTGCATGCCCTCTTCTCCTCTTCTCTTTAAACGCCCTTGTCTTGGAAATACTACATGTGAGCTTGCAATTTGACATACGTGTAGCATGTTATTTGGAGGGACAATCAAATGACACGCATGTCAGGGTTGAAACAACCCACTTGTTTTTACAGTGCGCGCGCATGCATGCCAGTTATAACAGGGATTGTGAGCGTTAGCCAATAGCAATAGGTCATACACCACAGAAATGCGTGTGCAGATTATGGAAAAAATTAATGGTTTCTATACTCAGTATGTAATATAATTATGTAGGCCATGGCAACGAATAATAAAGAGACCAGAAAGAAAGAAAAAAAGTGGACATGGAGGGGAAGGCCAACTTCGTCTCTGTTGGGACATGCTGAAATCGTGTAATCGAATACCAAGGGAGCTGCGTCTCAAAATAGAATACAAAAGGAAGGACCACAAAAGAGGAAGTGGCCACTCAAGGTCTGGAATCAAACAAAAAAGAGCTTCCCAACATGCCAGAAGCTTTTATACCTTCCACAGGCGAAGATAAAACATGCGTTTACACACGAGTATAAACATGGCAAGCTGACAAAAGAGTAATAAGAAAATAATTACAGTACAGTCCCTATAGGTCAACGGCCTTGTAAATGTTGAAGTAACAATTAAGATTGCATACGCGGAAGAAAAATCTAGCCAAGAGCTTAACAAATTTGCCATCAAAGTGAAGTCTCTGTTGGGACATGCCCCAACCACCAGCTCTTAAGCCTCGGGTAATGCCACATTGTGCAATCAAGAAAGAAGATGAACCTCGAATAAGCCTCGGGTAATGAGGTTGGGAACGCCATATCAAAGACTCTGCTGGCAAGGCTAAGGGAAGTTTGACAACAAGAAGGAGCTAATCAGACAGAAGCTCAGCTCGTCCGATTAGAAAAATACACACAGAGTGCATGCATCTCAATTACTGAGAAATTGTTCCCAGCAATAACTAAGATTATGGGGTCTGCACTAAAATACTTCATGCACAGATTATTATTATTATACCCTCCATCCAAAATCTAGCCAAGAGCTTAAAAAATTTGCCATCAAAGTGAAGTCTCTGTTGGGACATGCCCCAACCACCAGCTCTTAAGCCTCGGGTAATGCCACATTGTGCAATCAAGAAAGAAGATGAACCTCGAATAAGCCTCGGGTAATGAGGTTGGGAACGCCATATCAAAGACTCTGCTGGCAAGGCTAAGGGAAGTTTGACAACAAGAAGGAGCTAATCAGACAGAAGCTCAGCTCGTCCGATTAGAAAAATACACACAGAGTGCATGCATCTCAATTACTGAGAAATTGTTCCCAGCAATAACTAAGATTATGGGGTCTGCACTAAAATACTTCATGCACAGATTATTATTATTATACCCTCCATTCGGAAGCGTAGGGGGGATCGCGTTCTTGCTGTACAGGTCTGTATTCATCCATTTAGAGGAAAACGTACTTGGCCACTACAACCAAGGTTAAACGCCAAATATTGTGAGTTCTATATGAGTTGTTTGCAAACAGGTATATTTTTATTTTTAATGCAGCTCTTGCTCAACAATCTCAAACAAGAGTGCCTCTCAAACCTGAACATGTGATTGGTCTCCCTTCTGGCATTACCCTGAGGCATCCTTCCAACATGTGTAGGGAGAATTTGCAACTTGTTTACGTAAGCTGCTTGTTCAATGAATGTATACTGTTCAATCAATCTACATGCATATAGGAGTCATTGACTGAGACCATTACCATGCCTGTAGGTTACTAGCCTCGATCCCAGTCCGCTCTTCGTATCTACCCATAATTATATCGGGTTTAGAACACTATAGTCACCTCAACATACTAATACTTTGTCACGTGGAAGTTCAACACTTTTTGCGTGTCTTTTAATAATTAGCTTTCATAGTCTCAATAGCGTTCAATAGCGATTTATGTGAAAATTCGCAATCAAAAAACGTTGTGTTCGAAACCCAATCTATATGTGTACATGCACCCTACAGTATGTATCAAGCACACATGCAACTAAAAATTAATGTGTCTAAATTGTATGTATGTATAGAACACGTACGCGCGCGCACACACACACACACACACACTAACATCTATTTATTTTGACTTTAATGGCGAATCCATCTATAGATCTTGTACATGTAACTACAAGCCACAAAACACCTAGCCTCCTTCACCGGCCTTTGAAAGAAGGCCTGCTATCGACTGCTTGCGCATGCACCAAATTATTGGATTTTTTCCCGTAAATATTCCTATAATACTGGATACATCAGAGAAAATATCCTAAAAGTCATATACACAGAGTTATATAGCTAGCTAGCTAGAGACAGAGCTGTGTAGGTTTGTTGTACTGCTATTTTCTTCTGATAGAATCAGTAGCAGTAGTATAGTAGACTTTCACCAAAGTTAGTGTTAAATGGGCGTGGCCTGTCCATATATGCTCTTATCAGCCGCCATTCCTTTCAGACGATCGTCATCCACACTGTTGCAGGCTGTGAGTCTTTTGTTAACATAGCAGGCTAAGGGTAGCTATCAGAGAATGCTATCCGATGGGCTAGAAACCTTCAATCGAACTTTCTATCTACTTCCTTCAATCCACTTCCTTTCGTTGTGATGTCATAGTTTTACTGAGCATAAACGATGTTATCCAAAGCCCCCAGATACCGGGGGGATATTAGCGCATGCGCAAGCAGTCGATACCAGTAGCTTGATAGCTAGCTAGGATTAGCCTCCTTTGCGGGTTCTCAATAAGAATTAATTAATTAATAATTAATACAGGCTGTTCATAACAAATGTGTCATGAAAGTGAAGTCTCTGTTGGCATGCCCACTTCCCTAGTGGGAAGTGCGGCCTGGGATCGAGGCTACAAAACACCTAAACGTAAGATTTGTACAATAAACCGTCAATTGAATGTCCTTCATGCTTCAGCGGGCGTTCCATCCAACCCAGTTAAAAGTGGCAAGAACCAGAACCAGCACAAGACTCCTAAAACTCCTAAAGTTATTGTAGTTGGTTCTAGAAAAATTTGGGGCACTCGAAGATCTACAACTACCTCAGAGATAATTATGTGATTCGATTAAGTCCATATCAGATGTTGATGTTGTTGCTTTTTCGGTGAAGAGGAAATACAAGACCATTAAATCGTCCCAAATAAGTAAGTGGTGGTTTGTTGTTCGTGGTGATGAAAGTAAGCTAAAAAGACTGGAGGATAACTGGTTGCTTATTGATCAGCAAGCTAGGTGGAAGTTAGAGCCACTGTATCGCTTTAGCGATCCACTAGATAAGGCACTTGGAACACATGCTCAAGATGACAATGTAGACCCATCGCTGGACCCTCCTGAGGATCAAAACAACTCGCAACCACCTTTTTTAGGTCAGACTTAGGCAATCAACATAACGTGGAGGGTGCAAACTCTCTAGCCTCGTTCCCAGGCCTTACTTTTCTTGCTGTTGTCACTGTTCATCCATAAACATAAGAAAGACATAGTGAGGCAGCAAAGAAAGAAATGGGCGTACAGTTAAGAAAAGTAAGGCCTGGTTTGGGAAATCGCGTGATCCACAAGGATTTTTATGAACGTGGGCGATATGTAGCCCACAATCGTGACGTAAGGTATTCTCCCACGCATTCAGAATATAATTATAAGACTGTACTGTATTGCACTGAGACAACCACCAAGCTGTGCTGCAAGTCAGATCAGAGAACCAGCGTGGCCAGCTCTGGTGGCAGTAGCTACCTGCTTAATGATGACTAAGCTATTCTACTATAGCATGTAGAAAGACACAAGAAAAGGTAATAATGATAGAATCTAAACATACAATCTAGACTAGATTCTAGTAGATCATCTAGCTAAGCCTAAGGTACAGTATAGCTAGCTATAGTGCTTGCAAACTTCCAGTTCCAAGTCCATGTCCAGCTTGCTGCGTCGTAGACCTCTGCGTGGGCAGTCCAACATCTCTAGCTCAGTATGCCCACGCTCATTTTCACCCTTCTACCCTCACGCGACTTCCCGATACTCCTAACTCTACGTCTATTTCTTTCTTTATTCCTCCAATTAATACCGTATTTTATCTCATTGAACGAATAATACAGTATTTTATCTTATTGAACGATTGTGATGATAAAGAACAGAAAGGAGAGCCTGTGTAGAGGCTACAAACTCTCAGGGTTACAAACAGGACTGCACAGGCCCAAAGTAGCAATGTAGACCAATCGTTGGAACCTACTGAGGATCAAAACAACTCGCAACCACCTTTTTTAGGTCAGACTTAGGCAATCAACATAACGTGGAGGGTGCAAACTCTCAGGGTTACAAACAGGACTGCTCTTATGACATGTACTAGTAAGTGTTTCTCTAAGCCTATTACCTAAAATAGATGAATTAAGGGCTATTTGTGCTACCCACTGCCCAGATGTTGTTTGTCTAGTAGAAACATGGTTGTGTAGTGATATTATAGATAGTGAGTTATACATTCCTAACTACAATGTATTTAGATCAGGAATGGTGGCGGTGTTGCCATGTTTATTCACAAAAGCATTCATTTTAACATTTTACTTTTAGGGCCGCTTGGTCTAGAATTTGTGCTAGTCACTTTAATCAGAGCATAGATACACGAAAGAAAGGGATAGGCAACACCCAGCACTTTCGTTGGATGAGGCGAGTTGCTAAAAAGGGGCGTGTAATGAACAAAAAGGGGTGTGTGCACTCAAAATGTCAGTAAAGAGTTTGTAGTATTATAGCAAACTGTGCTCTTGAGGAGACACCAGATACACTTAGACATAGGCTATTAATCTTTTAGAGCTGCTATATGCAAAGTGATGAGAAAGTGAGCTCCAAAGGGGGTGTCAGTACACTCTACAAACCATAACAGGTCTGTTCCCAAGTCCTTCAAATGCCATCTCTTTGATCACACAATACAGATAAAGATACTTGTGTTCCACTTTCTAATACCTAAACTGTGTCTTAGAGCACTTCAAACTAGATTACCATGTACAGTAAGAGCAGGAGAGGTACGCAAACTTTCTGGACTTCGGACAAACGTTTCATGGTGCTGCTACTACTTCACTGCATTGAGAGCTGGAAAATATGCTTTGTTCCATGCAGTTATAAACACACTTTAATTCTGTGTAACGCACATGTTATAAAATTATTTCATATTGGAGATATAGGTACATAAACTGACAAATCGGTCTTTTTTCACACAAATCAAGCCGAATAAAAGAAAGCTCGCCACTAAGATAGCAACTGTAGCTATCAGTAGTGCTGGGTGTATGTGTGCATGATGCCTGATTGCTTTGAATTTCTCTTTTAGGCCCCCTACGAGAAAAATAAGCAGATATAGGGATCATTGTGTACTTTCTTGAGCGCAACTCGCCTCCAACCAGAGGGTGTGACGTCACACACTGCATTTATCTAGCATCATGTGGGGCGTTGCCTATCCCTTTCAGAGATCACCTCAAGTTATGTCTTGGTGTCTTTTATCGTCCACCGTCCTCAGAAAATTCTATTGATACTTTCTCAGATGCACTGCTCACTATAAATCAGTCTTGTCTATCCGATTTAATTATTATTGGTGACTTCAATGTTAATTTCCATCCTTCGCATTACATGTATGCACACTTGTGTGTAATTTTTCGGTATCACAAATTGTCAAGTGTCCCACTCGTTTTTCGGGCACAGGCCATTCATCAACTATTGATTTGGTGCTGGTTTCAAGGCCGAACAATGTGGAAAATTGTACATCCATACCTAAACTAACCAATTCAGATCACTTGGGTTTATTCTTCACCCTGAAAAAAGAAAAAATACTGTCCCCTCAAAGAAAGAGTTATCAGAAGACAAGTTTGGAGATATTCATTAGCAGACTAATTGGGAAATGGAGTTCTACTCGAATGACATTGATTCCTGTGTGTCAGCTTGGAACTCGTCCTTCCTGCAAATCATGGAAGTTAGTATACCCATTTTCAAGTATCAAGGTTAAAGGAAAAATTCCTTGGATCAACAAGGAAATTATCAGAGCGATAACCAAGAGAAATATACTTTTTAAGAGATCTAAATTATCGAATCAAGCTGGTGATGCTAAGAGGTTTAAAAACCAAAGAAATCTTGTGGTATCTATGATTCGGAAAAGCAAGAAGAACTTCGACAGATTGAATACTAAAGATGATAACTGTTTTGGAAAACAATAAAAACCCTGAATGGTAACACTTGTTCGATCCCTACACTCAAAGAGAATGGCAGGACATTTGACAAACCAATTGAAAAAGCCACTGCACTTAACATTTTTTTCCATTCTTGTTTCAATCTCCAGTGTCCTCCACTAGAAATAGATGACTCCGCTGACCAATTTACTTACCTACACCCTTCTGATTGCCCAAAAGATCTGCTGTGTACAGAACAGGAAGTATATGAATATCTTGTTAACCCTTTAAACGATCGTGGCCCGCAATAAGTGATTGTTTTTGCGGAATTCTAATTCTGCGATATTTAGGAAGTAGCTCGAACTATGCACATCCGTGCAATTTAGTCTAGAAATTTCCAAGCCACGTTGCTATGTTAAAATTTCATTAGCATCTTTCCGCACGAAGTTTATAGCTATGGCTAGGTTGTTTACTTTGCTTGAACAGCTTGAGGACAGCGATGGCGATGTCTCCTCTGGTGATGACAGTGCCTATGAAGGAGAGGGGATAGTAGGATACCTCCCAAAGGCTACCAGCTTTATGCCAGACGCTGATGAACTGTCTGGGACTGCATGACATGGACCTAGACGCTAGCGCTATGGACCAGGACGGTGAAAGACCAGGCACTGTGTGACTCTGGTAAGTAGTATTTAGTATAGCTAGAATATCAGTAGTGTATTAAAGTATAGTACGTATAGCTAAAATAGAATTAGCAGTAATGAACAGTCTTTATGTGAGCTTGTAAATTTCATAGATCGTTCACCGAGCCACACCTTCTCTCTGATGTCAACAGTATCAGGGGGTGGACCGTCTGGTGGAAGTGGGTCTGTCCAACGATGACGGAGATGAACTTCCTGATGACAAAAGTGTGTCATCGGATGATGGACTGTCCGGCGACGATGAAAATTTGTTGATGTCTGACAGTGAAGGTACCATACTGCTCTTTGCAGTTCTAAAGAGATACCTGGTATCACACTCACACTAGCTGTGCAGTTATAAAGAGATACCTGGTGACAATAGGGCTGATGGTTATACAATGTATACCAGAGGCGATGGTACACCTTATCAAAACAACCAAATGATACCCACGATGTACCTCTTGGGTGGTAATGGAAAGCATCGTTAGTAGCATCGTTAGTAATATTCAAATTGATATATCTTAGCACTGTTACATTCATATGATGTGAAAATCAAGCTTAGTCAAGCCTTTATACCATGATCAATAAGGCCACTCCAAATGAGACTGTAGTTTCCCGTCAGAGACTCTAGTAAATTATATGCGGGTGTGAGCAGGATTATTCATTACTATGAATCTCATTATAAATGTGGTGCATCATCAATGAATTTAATTAATCACCCACAAAAATGTTACTATACACACATACACCCACAAACAGAACAAGAAAAAAGTAATTTCAATATTTCATTGGATAATTAGAGAAATAATGGCCATAATGACTATTTAATGCGGTAGCTAAAGCAGGAAGCGCGAGTTGGACGGGAAACTACAGTCTCATTTGGAGTGGCCTAAAAAACTTTTTTTTGGTTTTATCTCACTGCTGGCCGGGCATTTAAAATGATAAAAACGGGTGGGCGTAAATAGCAACACATGTTGCACCATTTTATTCCTTGTTGTATTTTTTTTTTTTTTTTTTTTAATTAAAGTTACTCATGTAGGGTACTAATCTAGGCAAGACAAAATAATAAAGATTACAACAAGAAAAACAAAAACAAAAATTATACAAAAAGGAAAAATATACTTGTTAGTCCATTTGGCATAAGTGTGCCTCGGCCGACACCAAATCCATTTGTGGGATGGTCTTGATGGCGCGACCACGGGAGGACCGGGAGCCTCGAACACATTGTATAGCAGATCTGAGCAGACTATATGATAGGGAGCATCTTAGCCAGTTTATGACCTGGTGGTATGGTTGGTCCCATTTCTCAGCTAGGAGGGAAGCCAATCTTTTGTAGAACACTGTTGCTTCTTTTCCTAGCCCCCCACTTGCGGAGAGCACTAAGGGGGTGAAGGACGCATGTTCCACCTCCCTCACTCTTTGCTCATAGGCTCTTTTCTTCTCTAGTTCGTGTTTTCTGAAGCACTGCTCCAGGCTCGTGTTCCTGTTCCTTGTTGTATGGGCATTCTATTGGTATATGGTTGCTAGGCATTTTATTGCTCTGGAAACCCGATAGAGAATAAACAGACATTTCACTTTTTGCTGTTAATTAAGAATCCAACGGTTAAAGGGTTAACCTAGAAACTGGCAAATCTATGGGCATATCTCCTAAAATGCTAAAAAGTACTGCAGAAAATAGTGCCTCTCCACTTGCAATGTTGTTTAATTTATCAATCAGCACAGGTAATTACCCTTCAGGTTCCCGTACCCAAGAGTGGTGATCCATCACTTCGAAAAACACGTGAAAGCACTTCTGGAGGAGCACATGAAATTACATTCACCAATTTCCCCAAGGCAATGGGGCTTTATGTCGTCACGTTCAACTGTGTCAGCTCTCATTCAAGTGATTGATGACTGGAGCAGGGCTGTCGACGGGGGATATGAGGTCTGTATTGTATTTTAATATTATGGCGAGTGTCATACCACAGCCGCCGGGTAATATGCCTTCTCCTTTTAAAAGAAAAATCATAATATCGATGCACATTCAAGGTTGCTAATGCCCCATTTTATTTCTGCAGGCAGCCATCGTTCCAATCCTCTAAATGTGAAGTTCATTGCCTGGCAACTGAGGGACATTTTTCTTATTACAAGAATTTTAGAAGGCCAGCGAATATGTAGGTCCTTTGTTTCTTAAAGATGAAGATGTCATCAAAGTAAGGTCCCTGTTGGGACACAGTGCCTGCCCCAACCACCCCCAATCTGCTTTTCTGATCTATTATAATCGATAATTAGAAGGAGAAATGGATGCATTATAAAATGTGTATATATGGCCAGAGAAAAGACAACAAGGATGAATGGAGTATATCTATAGTAAGTGCGCAGTATCTGGCTGGACCAGCTAGTCACACTATGATTATAATATAGTATCTATACTGAGAGGAGTGTCACTCCTGTATAGAGATAAGAGATGCCAAGAGGCAGCAATATGCTACCGTGAGGTAACGGCCCCAATCCAGGAATTAATGGAGCAGCTGTGCGCTCAAGTAAGTACAGTGTACAGAGAGAAAAGATTCCAAGATGCGACAATGCTAGACGTAGCTATGAAAAATAATGGTTCGTTGTGGATGCTCATTTGAGATTATAGTATGGCAAGTGGCATACCACGGTCTTATGACGACAGTATAGTAATTATAGTATGACATTTTGAAAGGAAAAATTTATTTTACAACACAAGAATTTTAGATGGCCAGCGCCAAAGCTCAAAAGCTCAAAAGGAAAACAGGAGTACCTGTTTTACATGTGCTCACTCGCCACTTCTGCGGTAGGTGATATTCTCACACTCGACATGTTTATTAAATTGACAGTGATGGTCTGTATGACACTGTGTATTATACACCTGTGCAGGTCCTTCGTTCTCTGAGAACTATTATGAATACAAGGCAGTGGTTTTGAATGGTCGTCGCCTGGTCCCTCCACCCCATCAAGTGTGAGCATTAGCAGTTTTCACACTGTTTTTCCCAATGTAGGCATTGTCATTTTTGTGTCGAAGCCCTCATACGATAAAACAGTTTAACAGATGTGAGAGATAGGAATAACTGGACTCTTCTTCACTCATACTCTGATGAATGTAACTAATCATAAGTTTAAAATAAAAATGAAGAGACAAATGTTCTTGAAGCAGTCAAACGCAAACAAAAAAATCATGCGTGTATATACGTTTGTTGTGGGTTTATGGTTTACACACACATTGAGTGTCAGTGAACACAGATATGCACAGTTGTGCACATTAAAACACACTAAAAATTACCAGTGAAAAGTAGTGCACTATTTAACACACCATTTTAACAATGTATATAGTGCAACAAGGCATACACTGCAAAAAAGGCTTCTTTAAAACAAAATAATAATTATTATCATTATTTTTATAAAAATGGATGAATGGAGTATATCTGGATGCGATACTCATTCATAAAGATGAAGATGTCATCAAAGTAAGGACACGGTGCCTGCCCCAACCACCCCCTGATCTAGAAGGAGAAATGGATGTGTCCAGACAATATGTGCTAACTGTGAGAAAAGCTCTGTCAAGTGTCCCGAATGTCCCGAATGTACATGTGAGCACGTGAATCCCTTCAATAAAAAAAAACAGTACAAGTATTATGCAGAAAAGGGCAACTGAAGAAAAGAGAGGTCAGTAAGGACAACAGGAACATACAAGAAGAAGAAGCAGCCTCTATACATCAACAGCTACCGGACGGGCTCCAGAAGGCAGTGGAGCTATCCAAGACAAAAGGAGCCTCCACTTGGCTCACGGTTCTCCCACTATCGGAACATGGATTCACACTACACAAGTCGGCCTTCCAAGATGCCCTAGCACTACACTGTAAAAACGGAGGTGGGAAAGTCCCACCAATGTTCAGTCACACCATGGGTGTAACGTCACACTTGCATCAAATGGTGGGATACTCCCACTCCATGTCTGGTGTAAACACTTCTAGGTGTGTGATTCCCACCAAAATTAATTAATGATATAGACCATGCATGTACCCAATTACGTAACCGCACAAGGGATAGTATTAAAAGCTACATGACTGTGGTGTATTCATATTTCACTCGTTTTATTATGTGACAACAATAATAATATTAAACAGTTAATCAATGATTTGTGGCAGAAAGTATTTTAGTGGTAGATCCAAGTTTGAAACATGATATAAACCAAGAACGTGATGGTCAACAAAGTATACCTCTTACACTGGTGGTGTGCATTTTAAGTCTATTTATTGTTTGTTTATTCTTGCAGAGTGTTTCTGAAGATGTTTCCACCAGTACCAAGGATGACAGTGGATTGGCTTATAGCAGCTCAGGTGTTGATGTCGAAGACAATACAGTTAGTATATCACTCCATATGGCGTATGTTTTTTACAGAGTGACAGTGGTAACGAGAGAACCATCATCATTGATCATACCGTGTTATAATGTATATACCTTTGTTCAGAGGCAACTGATGATGATGGCCAGACTGCTCTTGACGTTGCTTATTGGAGTGATCACACTGAAATTGTTGACTGAAATTACCTCCAATCTCTACCAAACTACGATTATGAGTACATGTTGTGGTCCAACCCTAACCCTGCCAACATGACAACGATAAAAGAAATGACTGGTGCTCCTCGGAAGGCATACAGGTTCGTAAAAGCTGTCAGCTTAAGTTACTAAATTTTATAGTCGTGTGGCTGATGCCGATAGTATCAAGCCATCATTCCTCTCTCCGTATACTGGAAAACTTGTGCACTTCGTCATTTGCCCCAGCCACCAGGTTTGTAGTAACGAACGTGTGTACTCACGCGCTCACACAGCTGAAAAATATGATTTCAACTCTCTTTCAATCAAGACCCGCAAAACGTGGGGGTACAAGAGCATTCAAAGTCGGTAATGTCACCTTTGGTTGGTCGATCATTGAAGATATGTACTCAAGAGAAGTATCTCGTATCCAAGCTAGCCAGTGCTCAAGAGTGCCCAAACTCAAAAAGAGCTACATAATTCGAGACTCATGGACCCGACTAAACGTATTACCGTCCAAGGTTATGCAGGTAATTATTAGTGTACAGGTCATGCACCACTTTGCAATTTTAATATACTTTTAACACCAAGATGAAGTGCTAGCCGAATTAAGAGAATATGCTCGTAGTGATCCTAAACCGAAAGATGCTCCCAGTGTGGAAATGATTATTGAATATATCTATCTTAGGTACAAAAGTGAGAGTTTTTGAGAAAGATGGAACTACAATATGCAGAATGACGGAAGGATTCGAATTCTTCACACAGTGGGCAAAAGAGAGCGAAAAAGATGAAGATAAACGAACATTTTTGGCATGGCAGGTAAATGGCTGTAATTATGGATACATGTATACATACAAACACACACACACACAGACCTGGGATTTGATGCGTATCATGTGGTATGGCCTAGTTAATGACTTCACTACCTCTAACCCTGGCTACTATATCAACCCCAGAAGAGTAAATGGCAGCGCTACAGAGACAATTTTTGGACAGCTAAAGCAGACCACAAGCAGTAATCTAACCGCAGCTAATTATGAAACAGCTAAGGCAACTCTCCTTACAAAACAACAGTCAAGTTCCAAAGACGGTGAACAGTATCGATCAGCTAAACTGTATTTGAGACAGTCGAACTTATCAAAGGAGACCAATTATATACAATAATTATTTATTAGTTTCAAAAGGAGGCGATTTGCAATTGCAGATCCGCAATGTCAATTTTTTAAGGGGGGAATAAAGCCCAAGAAATAAATAACATAAATAATAAATACTGAGGGGAAAAATTGCCTGAGGCCGTCATTTAATGCGCACGACCCCTCACTCAAATACGTAATGCACCCATTCTACTTTTATATCAAACGTTGAACTGTAATTGTTAGTGTGTTGGATCACAGGCCAAGCGATCATTTAATCACTGAATTGTCATTCATCAATCATCACTTTTTGTAGATTTACAATGACAATGTATGTCTCGAGTTGTATAATTGTATAAAGCTTAATTAAGAGCCGTATGTGAAAATGAACATGCATGGCAATACATATAAAACGTGCACTTATTAAAATACACAACAATGTTCAGTTTGGCTCAAAACAATCAGGCAGCTGTTCCGTATGAGATGCATCGTTGATTGTCCCCTTGCAATAAGCCCGCTTGAACTATAGCATTCTATCAGGAAAATTAAATTATAAGAGGTGTCGTTTTCTTCAATATCGATATTACGATGTTGTCTAACACATACTTTGAAGCAATTAATTTGTTGACCATATCCTCCACATAGTAACAGCTACTAAATACACAAATGGAAGAACTCAAAACATTCCGGTAAGAACAAAAGAAAAGTTAACAAAATGAACTGCTTTCAGGCTATAGCTGAAGCTGAAGCACCATAATCAGAACAATATTCAACATCATCACAATATATTATATATATATATAAGTTGTAGATACGAAACTGCTCTTTGTATGGCTGTACCAGTAGCTGGACGATGACAAAAACATGGTACATATGAGATAGCAATGAATATTTCGTGAGAGGGCGAACAAGACAAACATAATGATATGAGAGAGAAAGAACGTTATAGAAAAGCATCGACAGTCACGAGTTCCATTTGTCCCGTCCTTGTAGTAACCTTGATAACAGTAAACAAACATATCAACGTGTTGACGCTGAATTTTAAACTTGTTCAGAACTCGTTGAAACCAACGCATTGGATAGATGACAAGAAATACAAGTGGAAAGATAATCACCAAGATCAAAACAAACAAAGCAGTGATAGCGTAGGGAAGGTGTTCTTTACTGAAGTAATCCACAGATGAGAGAACATAGCGGACACTATACTCTTTAATCCTGAGACAAATCAAGCCTTCCAAACCTGAAAGTAATTTCTTTTACTCCACAATCACACTGGAAGTGAAAACTTACTCCCATTCCACCGTCTAAAGTAGTTCGTTTTTCTAGTGGTACAAATAGAAGTAATTACTAAACTTTCAGTGTAAACAAAGGTTAATTTATAGCTCACAAGTCATTTCTGCGCATGGGCATCTGAAGGCCAAACAAGACCAAGCAGCAGACCGCAGAGGTCCTTAGTGATGTGAGCTCAGGCAAGCACTTTCGGTCACTTTCGGCCGTAACAAACCACCACACCTTGCACAAAAGTACTGTACGTGTTTGGGTTCGAGACTCTTAAACGAATTGTGTAGTTTTATGTACTGAATCCCCTGAGCAACCACTAATTAGATCTAACCCACCACCCCCCGCGTCTGCTCTCACGTTACAGGTGTATTTGAGTACCAGAGAGTCACCATCACAGATCAACAAAGTTATTGGGAAACAACACACATGTCTTATAATACTGTTACAAAAAGCACATAATTGTCGTGGTCAACGAATCAGTCCAAGAAGAGGAGGGGCATAACCTGTTGAAAAATAATTGAAATCACCCATTTAGGGAGTTAAAATGATGTACGCAAGCAGCTAACCTAAAGTCTGTCAATTTGTCACACTACATGGTCCGTACTAAACAGACAGTTCGTAGACATTCCTCTTCTTCAATGAGTTAGCCAAGGTAGAGAAGCTAGTCGCGCGGAAAAAAATCTAGCCAAGAGCTTAATATGGGCTGTTCGTACATCAAAGTGAAGTCTGTTGGGACATGCCCCAACCACCAGCTCTATACTATATTAACACATATACTGTAAAAAGAGATGTGCCATTTATAGCATGCGTGTATAGCGTGTTACACATGTGTCAAACTGCTTAAACGGCTGACTGCAGAACTTTTAAACAAGCTAAGAACTGAAAATTGATGTACGTGCAGCCAAAGTGTTCGCCACGATTGTACATGGTCATTAATGGTCCTAACAGTGAATCATCGGAATTGTAAAATCAATTCCGCCCTATAAGAAGCTTTTGACTGTACTCAATAGATTAAATGAGTATATAATATGAGGCATACACAGGAGTTGCATGCCCTCTTCTCTTTATACGCCCTTGTCTTGGAAATACTACATGTGAGCTTTGCAATTTGACATACGTGTAGCATGTTATTTGGAGGGACAATCAAATGACACGCATGTCAGGGTTGAAACAACCCACTTGTTTTTACAGTGCGCGCGCATGCATGCCAGTTATAACAGGGATTGTGAGCGTTAGCCAATAGCAATAGGTCATACACCACAGAAATGCGTGTGCAGATTATGGAAAAAATTAATGGTTTCTATACTCAGTATGTAATATAATTATGTAGGCCATGGCAACGAATAATAAAGAGACCAGAAAGAAAGAAAAAAAGTGGACATGGAGGGGAAGGCCAACTTCGTCTCTGTTGGGACATGCTGAAATCGTGTAATCGAATACCAAGGGAGCTGCGTCTCAAAATAGAATACAAAAGGAAGGACCACAAAAGAGGAAGTGGCCACTCAAGGTCTGGAATCAAACAAAAAAGAGCTTCCCAACATGCCAGAAGCTTTTATACCTTCCACAGGCGAAGATAAAACATGCGTTTACACACGAGTATAAACATGGCAAGCTGACAAAAGAGTAATAAGAAAATAATTACAGTACAGTCCCTATAGGTCAACGGCCTTGTAAATGTTGAAGTAACAATTAAGATTGCATGCACGCGGAAGAAAAATCTAGCCAAGAGCTTAACAAATTTGCCATCAAAGTGAAGTCTCTGTTGGGACATGCCCCAACCACCAGCTCTGGGAACAGTCACCACTGAACATAGCTCTGAATTCTGACTATCTGTATGGCTGTCTGGATGATGGTTGCATGGATGTTGCCCTCTGCTTTGATCACACAATACAGATAAAGATACTTGTGTTCCACTTTCTAATACCTAAACTGTGTCTTAGAGCACTTCAAACTAGATTACCCTTGTGTTTCTTTGTCACCAGGGATACCGCAAACTAGCTGTGTCATAGTTTTTGTTACATCAGTTTGTTTTTCTTCACAAGTTAAAGATCCCAACCATCTTAGAAACCATCTTAGAAATAGCTCCGAGTCCTTCGCAGCAACACTTGCACAGGTCTTATACAGTTTTAGGTATTCATTTACAGAGTAATTCACCAAAGTATACAGTTCATCAGGACAGGACTTTATATGTTCCCATATCTGTAGTCTTTTGGGAAATAGTTCTCCAAACATCTCCTTCTCCACTCTGAAATAAACGCAGTCCATTATTTTTGTCATGTCAATCTCTGACACCCTGCCTTGCTCAATATCAGTTAATAAAGGTTGGCCTTTCTTCTTAATATTAGGCTTTCTTTTCTTCTTGGGAATAGAAGGAACATCGGTCCTTCTCTTGAGCTTGTTTGTGCAAGGGTTTTAGGGTTTGTGGCTAACTCTATCTCAACGGCTACAGGTATCTCTGAGCCATCTATGTGATCTAGTTAGTGCACGTGCAATAATTTATTGTCTATTTTTAGCTGCTAGAGTCCCCGCCCATTTGTTTTTGTATAGGATTGAGAATCAACACCTAAGAGGAGGATATGCACCCATATATCCTCCGAGTAGGTGTGGCATATCTGACTTATACCACGTGACCGCAGCACTATAAAAGGACCTCCCCCTAGCATCACGATGCAGACTGCAAAAAAGAACAAGACTATGCCGGATTTTGCAGCCGTCAAAGAGCTAGTTGAGCAACATGTTGACTCCTACAGATGCTCAAGAGCTTCCTTGGTCCAAGCGTTGACCATTCGACGTCCCTTACTGGAGTTGCAAGCTCTTCTTGGATAAAATGTATCTAAACCGCGCCCATGGACCCATGGAAGCTTAGCCATCTTGTTGGAGAGCACCTTCTGTGTTTCTGCCGTCGCTTTGAGTCTTAGTACCCGTCAAGCATGGCTCTTTTCTCTTTGCTTACTTTCTTGAACAAATGAAAAAACAACTTGAAAAACTGTGCATGCCTGGGGCTGTATGCTAATATTCTATATATCCTACAGCTGTTGACCAATGAGATCAATTTGTGGTGACGTAAGTGTGGTATAATGATAGATAGTAGTTGCATGCCCTCTTCTCTTCATACGCCCTTGGCTATACACAGCTAGCTAGCTTGCATAATTTAGTAAAACTTAGTTGGGCGGGATCTTTTATAGTCGCAGCCCAATCAGATCACAGCCATTTTCTAATGTGGTCAGTGTCACATCCGGTTGCGCAACAGAATAGGCGGAACCACTCCCTATGGAGTCCGGATTTGCTATAGTGCCACCAAATGGCATTATAATACTATTGCAACATTTACTACCACGTTCAAATAAATCAATGGTGATATTAGTTTTAGTACTTCTATACGGATAAAGGCTGTCATCACAATGATTCACGTGCTATTGGTGGCTAAACATAGGTGAACAAGACTCAATGAACTATTGGTAATAATAATAATTATAGTTTCATGCATTCATACAAGTGCAACTGTAATACTGTTTAGCAAGCCAAATGCTAGTTACTCACTGGATGGCTTCAGATAGGTTTCCTTCAGTGTACTCCATTTTGCTTCTAAAGGCATGCTTGGATCATGTGAGCCAGGACCCCCAAGATGTTACTACTGAGGGTCAAAATGACCGCAGCTTTATGGGGTCAGAGGTCAGTTCAGAAAAAAGGGGCTGGGCTCTGTGCTTTTTTTAGAATACAATATTCAAATAATCTAGCTAGCTCGCTAGCTAGCTCGCTAGCTAGCTCGCTAGCATACAGGCTAGGCAGTAAGAGAGTAGCGAGCTAGCATGCAGGCAGTAAGAGAGTATCACAGGTGAGGAAGTACACGTGCATTGGAGGGTAAATAAATACAAGTGTATTGGAATTATTATTGTGTCTTCTCTCGATCTCTCCAACACCTGAGAGGTGCAGCTGATTCATTTGGGCTACCTTCATAACCCGTATATTCTATTGTAGATAGAAGAGGAAGAGGGATTGGAATCAAGGCACATAGCTGCAGAACGGAAGAACCCATACAGCAGCTTTATCCATCAGGGGAAAAGTGTGTGCTCTAAGTTTTTCCGATTTCTCTTTGCTGCAGGTACGTTTCATAACCTAATGTGCCATGTTTTATACCTGTGTACCCTAGAGTGTGCAGGCGTATGTATTTCGTGGTGTGTATTGTGTGTGCAGTAAATAAAAAATGCACTTGCGTACACACCAGGAAATACATACGCCCGCGCATTTAAGGTACACGGTACGTGTAAGTATATAATTTTCTATGTGTGTATTGTGTGTGCAGTAAATAAAAAATGCACTTGCGCACACACAATACACACCAAGAAATACATACGCCAGTGCACTCTAGGGTACACAGTACATGTAAGTGTATATTTTTCTATGTGTGTATTGTGTGTGCAGTAAATAAAAAATGCACTTGCGCACACACAATACACACCAAGAAATACATACACCCGCGCACTCTAGGGTACACGGTACGTGTAAGTATATATTTTTCTATGTGTGTATTGTGTGTGCAGTAAATAAAAAATGCACTTGCACACACACAATACACACCAAGAAATACATACACCCGCGCACTCTAGGGTACACGGTAAGTGTATATTTTTCTATGTGTGTATTGTGTGTGCAGTAAATAAAAAATGCACTTGCGCACACACAATACACACCAAGAAATACATACGCCCGTGCACTCTAGGGTACACGGTACGTGTAAGTGTATATTTTTCTATGTGTGTATTGTGTGTGCAGTAAATAAAAAATGCATTTGCGCACACACAATACACACCAAGAAATACATACGCCCGTGCACTCTAGGGTACACGGTACGTGTAAGTGTATAATTTTCTATGTGTGTATTGTGTGTGCAGTAAATAAAAAATGCACTTGCGCACACACAATACACACCAAGAAATACATACGCCCGTGCACTCTAGGGTACACGGTACGTGTAAGTGTATATTTTTCTATGTGTGTATTGTGTGTGCAGTAAATAAAAAATGCACTTGCGCACACACAATACACACCAAGAAATACATACGCCCGTGCACTCTAGGGTACACGGTACGTGTAAGTGTATAATTTTCTATGTGTGTATTGTGTGTGCAGTAAATAAAAAATGCATTTGCGCACACACAATACACACCAAGAAATACATACGCCCGTGCACTCTAGGGTACACGGTACGTGTAAGTGTATATTTTTCTATGTGTGTATTGTGTGTGCAGTAAATAAAAAATGCACTTGCGCACACACAATACACACCAAGAAATACATACGCCCGTGCACTCTAGGGTACACGGTACGTGTAAGTGTATATTTTTCTATGTGTGTATTGTGTGTGCAGTAAATAAAAAATGCATTTGCGCACACACAATACACACCAAGAAATACATACGCCCGTGCACTCTAGGGTACACGGTACGTGTAAGTGTATATTTTTCTATGTGTGTATTGTGTGTGCGCAAGTGCATTTTTTATTTACTGCACACACAATACACACATAGAAAAATATACACTTACACGTACCGTGTATCCTAGAGTGCGCGGGCGTATGTATTTCTTGGTGTGTATTGTGTGCATTTTTTATTTACTGCAAACACATTTTTGTGTGTGTGTGTGTGTGTGTGTGTGTGTGTGTGTGTGTGTGTGTGCGCCCCTTCTACATTTTTAATTTGCCCCCCCCCCCCCCTGATCCAAAATCCTGGATTCAGCCCTGGGTACCCACATGTCAGTTACTCTGAAAAGCTAGTTGACTTTAATTAAGTTTGTAGGAACTGTCTGTGTTAGCCTCGATTCCAGGTCGCTCTCAATTGAGAAAGACGGCCTGGTATACACTGTCTGCGCATGCGTCAATTGTCCCAAGATTCTTGGGGATCGATAGTAAATTAGTCAGTGTATTGTATATTTTACAATGATGTCATTGCACAAATCACAGCAGTTTTAATAAAATAGGAGGAGTCCAGTATCTGGAGCTGTCGTTTGGAGCCTTGATCAGCCCCTCAAAGTGAGTGTGTATTCGTAGTGTGCAGGGCTGCATTGAGGGGGGGGGGGCGAGGAGGTAATTCGCTCCCCCCCCTAGGATCTGACAGATTCGTTTGTACTGCTATAATTCTGATGACTTCGCCCCTCCTACATTTTTAATTGCCCCCCCCCCCCCCGATCCAAAATCCTGGATTCAGCCCTGGGTACCCACATGTCAGTTACTCTGAAAAGCTAGTTGACTTTAATTAAGTTTGTAGGAACTGTCTGTGTTAGTCTCGATTCCAGGTCGCTCTCAATTGAGAAAGACGGCCTGGTATACACTGTCTGCGCATGCGTCAATTGTCCCAAGATTCTTGGGGATCGATAGTAAATTAGTCAGTATATTGTATATTTTACAATGATGTCATTGCACAAATCACAGCAGTTTTAATAAAATAGGAGGAGTCCAGTATCTGGAGCTGTCGTTTGGAGCCTTGATCAGCCCCTCAAAGTGAGTGTGTATTCGTAGTGTGCAGGGCTGCATTGAGGGGGGGGGCGAGGGGGTAATTCGCTCCCCCCCCCTAGGATCTGACAGATTCGTTTGTACTGCTATAATTCTGATGACTTCGCCCCTCCTACATTTTTAATTTGCCCCCCCCCTGATCCAAAATCCTGGATTCAGCCCTGGGTACCCACATGTCAGTTACTCTGAAAAGCTAGTTGACTTTAATTAAGTTTGTAGGAACTGTCTGTGTTAGCCTCGATTCCAGGTCGCTCTCAATTGAGAAAGACGGCCTGGTATACACTGTCTGCGCATGCGTCAATTGTCCCAAGATTCTTGGGGATCGATAGTAAATTAGTCAGTATATTGTATATTTTACAATGAAATAAATCAGACAGCGGGAGGGGGGGGGAGGAGATATCACTCCCTGTATGAAATCCTGATTTGGTGACAATTGTACACAGCATACACACTTTGACGGCCACTGGGGACCCATCACCAGCCATTTTTCCGTACACGTAGACATTGGCTATCAAAGATGGTTGATTCATTTTTATGCCCATAAAATAATGGTTGACCATTACCAGATATGTATGACCTTTTCTTCTGTCTCACTTAGTGTTTATTGTGTAGGAGATCTTTACCGTCAGTTTTGTTTCAGTGTGATTCTCAATGACAAGACTGGCTGCTTGACAAATGAACGACTAACATAGAGGGAGCTGGCCGATCATCTCAGTAAGATTGGAGAGAGCAAAGGAACTCATCTACGAGATTGGTGAGTATATGCAGTTAGATTTGTGTTGCTACACTGTAACTAGGGAAGATCACGACCAATCATCCTCTAGCAAATACATGTACCCTGTCAATAGCATTGCATTAATTTACCTCTTCTTTCCCCCTCTAGGTTCGTACGTGTACGTCATCCAAACTGTTTTCAACATATGTACCTCCCACGTCTATTTCTAATGTACGCTCACTACCCCCAACAGAGAGTGGTGGAGGGTTGTCCTGGGGAAGGGACTAGACACACCCTCTCATTAGTCGGCTCAGACTATCAACGCCTCAACCGGTGAGTACATTAATTAGCATTACATTGCATATAAATTTCGGCAAAATGCAACTGTATATTGCATTATTGTTACAATGCAGTACATGCAGAATTGTGCATTTTCACAAAATTAACAATTTCCGAGTATCGTTATTTTTTTTTGAGTGCCTGTAATAATGGTTTCCTAGATGGCCTTTGGGTCGCCACTCGTACTCGTACTGAACAGTTGAGATCAAAGTTACATGTACATCTAGCCTATCAATTGGACACTATTGGGTATACGTACATGTATCCACTTTTTCAGTGGTGCTCCCTTTCTTGCACTGGGCGTAAGCACACAAACAGCTTATACACTACACTTATACAAGTATGTATTTCCTACTACATGTAGGTCAGTAGAGCTACCTTTTAGCTTATTCTGTCTGATCATGTGTATCATTATTATTGTGGGGGGGGGGTATTATTGCATATTATTGCGTATCATGTGCGTTTTCTTAAACTTTGACCTCGACTGCCAAGTACGAGTACGAAAAACCCTAGGCACAATTTTTAGGTTGGATGTCACTGTTGCATCTACGTATGTGTAGAGGCGTTTAATGAGCCCGCGTCCAGTTTATTCTCATATACGGGGTCCGTGTACTGGATCAGTGTGTCCTGAATACATTGAGATGCAACCCAGTGCTTAAAACATAGAATAGCGCTGGGTTGCATCTCAACTTTGAACGTACAGTGTGAGTCGGCTCCGGGTATCTAAGATTTGAACTAGTATACATGCAGGTCGTCCTCAAGCTCGCTGACAGTGTCCATGAGTCCAAGCAGCTCCATTTCTATTCACAAGTTATGAAAAATAAGGTAAGTGAGCTAGACCACGCCCATTTTCTCTATACTAGCTGTAGAACGTAAGCGCCACCATAATTTAGGTGCCAGCTGGGCTGGGTTCTAAAAGCTATTCTATTTCTGAGGGGCGCATTAAGAAGTGGAATTAATTTGTTCTGGTGCTTGTAATTACATCAATTACGGTACTGCATTTATTGTATACCAGTCTTCGTCATGATGTTTGTGTAATAATATATGTAATGTACGTACTCTCCTGTCCTACACAGTCTGCGACAGGTCAAAGGCACTCTCCTCCTGTGAAGGTGAGTAAGTTATTATGGGTGTATTCACTTTATTTTTTACCCTAGATTGTATATAGCCATTATGTGTTGTTTACTTTTTTCATACAACCTCCTCGATGTGTTCAGTATCCAGGAAGAACTGTCATTTAGAGCGTCTGGACGACCAACGAGGGAGCTGGCCGATTATCTCAGTAAGATCGGATCGTAGCGAAGGAACTCATGACCAGCTACAAAATGGGTCAGCTGGTAATAATTATAGATTGTATAATCAGTCACGTCTCACCTAATGCTAGTGAATCTTTACCGTCTGTTTTGGCTCAGTTGCACTCTACCAAATACTCACTCTAGTAGACAATGTGTTTACTGGTTGTCTGATTTGTTGATAGGGCATAACTACGCAGTTACATGTTCTGTGTATTGTCTGCAGGTGATGAGGATGACTATAAAAACTGGCCCCATAGCATCGACCTGGCCTTCCGTTCTATAGCTAAGTGGGGAGCAAGCCCAGCATACATCCAGTTTGAAGGCCACTGGGGACCCTATCACCAGCCATTTCCGTAAGCTGTAGACATTAATTTGGCTATCAAAGATAGTTGCCTACTGACACTTCTTGTGACACACACTTGGTCTAACAGGTTGAGTGATTGGGAGCAGAGCAACGATATCGAAACAGAAATAGAAAGTGAATGACCTCGCGGTAAGTGTTTCACACGGATTGTGTGACTTTTGCGGATTGCTCAAACTACATTTCCAATTTACTCACATCCACTTCCCTGCCCCCTCAACAAACAAAGTAGCAGTTTCCTAGTCGTTGTCGTGGTACATGTACATGTACACACTGTGACCTAGCAATCTTAAAGCTTTTTTGACACCATGCCAACATAATACAATTATATAGTACTCTGAATTTAGTTACATGTATCTGGTACTCCGAACAGGTTTGTGAGATGCTGTATTTTGCCAAGGACCAGAACGACTAACACAGTTCACCAAGGTCATCCTGCTCAAGAGGGAGGCGGACATAAAGGCACGCTCTCACTTCACCATTGTGAAGGTAAGTGTGTGATGGTACATGTAAGTGGTGATTTTCGTGAGTATAAATTTCGTTTCCTTCACTGCTTGCACTGCATTGCATGCGTTACGGTAAGCCACGCCTACGTTTTCATGGGAAATAATTTCGTGTAGGTCAGCTTGTCCTCGAAAATAACGAATCTTTTACCCCACGAAAATTACCAGCTATACGGTAATTATTATGACACATGGCGTCACTTTTGATCATATGGCTGTCCTACCTTAAATGTGGGGCATAATGGGTTCTTTCCACAAGCATAATGGACTGAATTTTAGGCAGTGCTCAAAAGCATAATGAGGGAAAGAATTTGCTGAGGCCAAGGAATGCTACCTACTAAGTATTTGGCGACATGTAGACATAATTATAAATAACAAAGCTTTTAGTATGTACTATGTTATTGTGGTGTCTGTACTTGACCACATCCACTTCCTCGGTACAGGTACGTAACCTCAAGTGGTTAGGGTTCAAAGTTCCCTTTGCCATCGTGAACCAGGCCAACCAGTTGTACCCTCATGCCGTCTCCCTCATGGAGAGCATTCGAACCTATGAGCTCACATGTCAGAAGGTACGCTACCTTCTGTTGCTAGGTTACTGTCATGTGTTGTGTTTGTATGTCTCTATACACTACATCAATTTTCCCTACTACCCCCTGCCTTGATTTAGCCCCCATTACCCCCCACATAGATTGACGCCCATCAGGGTATCTCCAAGCGTGTGATGTACAGGAGCAGATAGCTGGCATGGGACTCGTACAAACTCGAGAACTTTGTTCAAGAATGCATATTCAACTTCCAAGAGAGCCTTCACTGATCGTATTGATGATTTAGTGTGCTCACTAGAATACAAAAGTGGACTAGAGAAAGTACAGAAGCTAGTGGTGGATGATCTCAACCTCCGCTCTTACTTGGCCTGGGTGGGCCATCTAGACGGGAAGGTACGTGTAGTTGAGTGACTAAGTTCTGTGATTAGTCATAATGAAGGCATGAAGGTACATTGTATTTATCCCTATTTAAGGTAGAGCCTCACACATTTATCCCTATTTAGTAGCATTTTTGAGAGCATGTCAATTCCTAAACTAATAATATATTGATGCAATAGCTCTCAGAATTACCTTTTCAACTAGAGCACTAAAGTGCAAACCCTCGGCTGGTGGCATGATTACAAAGAAACCAGAAGAGTGATATAATGCAGTGCTGTCCACTGCATGTAGTGATGTATGACTGAGCTGTCTAGCACAGCAACTCAGCAGCAATAAAACTAAACCTGGAGACATGCTGAAACACAGAGTTTAGTGGTACATGAGATATGCACTGTGGACTAGGTCCTAGTCTAGGATCACAGCAAAGAAGCCTGGAGTCTCAGAGAAGTGGCTCCTCTTGTGTGAGTAGGATCACAGAGTCACAGAGCAACAAAAATTCTAGCTTTCTATTGTAGTGACCCTTTTCCATTGTTCCTGGTACAGGATCACTTCAGCTAGCTGTAAATACTAGGGTACCTCACATAAAGGCCGCGTGTATCTAGCTACTACTGCCAATGTTCAAGTTCAAGCTTCTTAGCTTTTGCTCGCTCTTATACAACAACGAGGCTTTAACATCAAAATCTGCCACTATTAAAACTAATAACTTGTTGTGTGGAGGCTATCCATGCTGTATATGCAGTGCTATAGACTCAAATATTACAAACAGACAAACCAAAGTACTACTATACCCGTGGCCGCCCACGCGCGCCTCGGGTAATGAAAGCACCGCAGGTGCTGATGCCTCGGTGGAGGTGCCAAAGCTACATAACATAAAGCTACTAATACAGACATATTTCTTATTTTTGTGAGCACCACAAAAGGTTCAACAAGCCTTTGCCTATAAAAGCTAAGGCCTGAAATAAAATAATCACTTGTCATATGGACTTGAAGACTCAAATTAATTTTGGAAGGTTCTCTCCTAGGTAGTAGCCTAGAACACAACTGTGTCTAGGCTAATCTGGAGGCCTAATTTGCAAGCAAAAAATTTCACACATCAACATGATAAGGTACATGTAGGACAGCTCACATGATCAAAAGTGATGGTCTCACGTGTTGTATTATGATGTCACAGAATCTTTTTGCTCTAAAAGTGGCTCTGCTGGACTTGTAGGACGTGATTATTAAGGTGTGAAAAACGAGTGTAATGTGACGTCACGAATGACCTTCCGAATTGGGGGGAAACACTCCCAGCTGACTCGTATATGCGTTCTTTACAAGAAGCTGTCTTTGAAATGCTTGCGCTACCTAGATAATAATTGTGACTCTACTACATGTGTCGGTGGTGGTGGGTTAATTTTTGTGTAGAAGCAACATCCGAAAATTACGACTAACTAACACTATGATCAAACCACTCCATACTATATAGACATGTACGAAAGACCTGGAGGTCGTGTCATGCGCCAATTATATATCGCCAATGTTTTCGACCTTTGACCTCCAGCTATGCGCCAATGATGAGTCCCGGCACAATAAACATTAGGGACGAAAAGGTCTTAGCTAGTATTCGACCTTCTGGGCTATACCAATGATGGATGATCGACATGATCAATCTCTGTTCTGTAAGTGTATGGCTTTTTGTCACAGCAATATTCCTTTTCTGCAGCTCAAGCACACCTGTCCAGTAAATGTTTCTCCATAGCAACGCCTTCTCATGGATCTGACCAATCAGGTTGCGTAACACCAGGTGGAGGTAGCAGGAGTGTGGCTGCCCAGTTGCCCAGATTGAGAGCGACAAATGTCGAGAAAGAAGACTTACCAATAAGAGAGAGTACGTCAATGTGTTATACATATACGTACGGTACCCCCCTTACTGTAAGTACAAAACTAAACTATCAATGATTTACCTTAGGTTTTGTTTCTCACATACATTTTCACTTTGTTCATTTGCCTATTCGTTCTGCAGGTGATGTACAGTTTGGATTCATTGAGAATGACGCTATTTTGATGTGAGGAACCGAACTGGCAGTATTCAAACAGTTACAGTCAAGAGATGTGAGTCGTCGTGGTGATGTGTATTCTGATCTATAAAATAGCAGCTGTTGTATATGCCCCCCCCCCCCGTGCTCCATTAGACTATAACTTTTACTTTCAGCATTATAACACACACACAAACGGACTACCGTATACTTTGCTTGCACATGCACACCGAGGCATAATTATTCTCGGCCACAGCTAATAAATAATTATGTCTGCATGCAGTCACATGGTATTCCTCTGATCTGTTGCCTAGGACCATCAAGAGGCCTCTCTTCCAATCAAACGCTACCAAGGTCACACACAGGAGGTGTGCAGACTCAGATGCAGACTGCAGACAGTGTGCAGACTGCAGACGGTCAGCTCTTAGCCTCAGGTGGAGATGATAACAAGGTGAGACCTATGATGTTTTCAGAGTATGAAGCTTGCATGTACATGTACGTGTACTTTAGATCGAGTCATCCAATGCAAATGTTCCTACACAAAGATGCATGCCTCTCAATCAGGCAAATAAGCAAATAAGCAAATAAAACCTCTCTATAGAAAACCCGTTTTCAGGTGCACCTGCACAGCATGTATATCTCCCACTCACTTTTGGTCGCATCGTTTATAATAGGGTCACAGGCCAATGTTACGAGCTGTTGTATACGCTGTGCCCTCCTCCCTGTGCTCAATTAGACACTAACGTACTTTTTGTATTAAACAAGCTGTTGCATATGCTGTACCTCCCCCCCCCCCTGTGTTCTGTATGTTGTATACGCTGTGCCCGTGTTTCGTTAGACTATAACGTACTTTTTGTATGTTGTATACGCTGTGCCCCCCCCGTGTTTAATTAGCGTTCCCGGTACCCCTCACAGATAATGTACGTTTAATGTGTACGTGTACTAAACCTGTTTGCACTGTACTTCTATTGCACCTACATGTGCATGCATAATTATAGGGATTACATGTACATGTACATGTATGAGCTACATGTATAGGGTTGTGAGACTTTTGTTGCAGCAGTTATAGACATGCAACTAGTATAGTCCAGTGAAGATACAGTACAAGTACAGTGTAAGTGGTTGTATTTATCATGCCCCTCCCTCCTTATCAGTGAGCTGGATCTGAATGTGCGTGCCCTAAGTCTGGTTATGTCAGGGCTGGTGCTCCAGTCCAAGATCAATGTTGTTCACGTCTTTAAAGAGAAGAAGCTTTTACTTAAAGTGAGCAACACACACCTCACACCACACCACACATACATGTATTCTATGTGAGGGGTCTTGTACATGTACGTATGTAGCAGGGTTGTCCAGTAGTGCCATCAGGCGTAGTAAGTGCATCATAAGGGTCCAACTAATATACTATGGGACCAGCATGATCAGCACATTATACCATGTACATGTAGGTACCCTAGCATGTACCAGTATGCCCAGAGTAACTATAGTACCATAGTATCTAGGCATGACCCGTGGGTCACCCAAAGGTATACCCCAGCACGTGCCAGTATGCCCAAAGTAACTATAGTACCATAGTATCTAGGGATGACCCGTGGGTCACCCAAAGGCAGGGCTCGAAATTACACCCGAACAACAGACAAATCCGGTCATTATTTGCACGTGACCTGTCATTGCACGTGTTAGTCAGACATTTTGTCAGAGCAGAGCTATGTAGCTAGCCAGAGATATATATATGTACGTAGCTAGCTAGCTAGGGGCTAGCTGTTCTAGCTCTATAGCACTAGTAAGAGCCCTTTACCAGAGTTCTAGTAGCTCAGAATAAGCTACAAAAAGACTCAAGAAATGTGGACAAATAAATCAGTACATTTAGCTGAGAACAAGCGGACTGTCTAAAGTTCTGAGTTTACTCTTACTCTCTTGCTAGGTCTCTCACTGTCTTTGGTCTTTCTTTCACTCTGGCTGGGTGGGTCTCTCTCTCCGGTTAGTCTCTCTCTTTCTCTGGTTGGTGGGTCATTCTCTCTCTTGGCTGGTAGGTCTCTCTACAAAGTTTCAAGATAGCTATCAGGCTTAAGAAACTTAACTAGGAGTTTATTGATGGCTCAAGAAATCTTCGAGCGTCCAACTTCAAAGATCATGCTACCAGCCTCGATCATGCACAAGAACCAATGACTTTGTGTGTGTAGGCCCTGATTGTGAATTACTAACATTTTATATTTGGGTGACCCACGGGTAATCCCTAGATACTATGGTACTATAGTTACTCTGGGCATACTGGTACATGCTGGGGTATACCTTTGGGTGACCCACGGGTAATCCCTAGATACTATGGTACTATAGTTACTCTGGGCATACTGGTACGTGCCGGGGTATACCTTTGGGTGACCCACGGGTAATCCCTAGATACTATGGTACTATAGTTACTCTGGGCATACTGGTACGTGCCGGGGTATACCTTTGGGTGACCCACGGGTAATCCCTAGATACTATGGTACTGTAGTTACTCTGGGCATACTGGTACGTGCCGGGGTATACCTTTGGGTGACCCACGGGTCATGCCTAGATACTATGGTACTATAGTTACTCTGGGCATACTGGTACGTGCCGGGGTATACCTTTGGGTGACCCATGGGTGATCCCTAGATACTATGGTACTATAGTTACTCTGGGCATACTGGTACGTGCTGGGGTATACCTTTGGATGACCCATGGGTGATCCCTAGATACTATGGTACTATAGTTACTCTGGGCATACTGGTACATGCTGGGGTATACTTTTGGGTGACCCACGGGGTCATGCCTAGATACTACGGTACTATAGTTACTCTGGGCGTACTGGTACGTGCTGGGGTATACCTTTAGGTGACCCACGGGTCATGCCTAGATACTACGGTACTATAGTTACTCTGGGCGTACTGGTACGTGCTGGGGTATACCTTTGGGTGACCCACGGGTCATGCCTAGATACTATGATACTATAGTTACTCTGGGCATACTGGTACGTGCTGGGGTATACCTTTGGGTGACCCACGGGTCATGCCTAGATACTACGGTACTATAGTTACTCTGGGCGTACTGGTACGTGCTGGGGTATACCTTTGGGTGACCCACGGGTCATGCCTAGATACTATGGTACTATAGTTACTCTGGGCATACTGGTACGTGCTGGGGTATACCTTTGGGTGACCCACGGGTCATGCCTAGATACTACGGTACTATAGTTACTCTGGGCGTACTGGCACGTGCTGAGGTATACCTTTGGGTGCCCCATGGGTCATGCCTAGATACTATGGTACTATAGTTACTCTGGGCGTACTGGTACGTGCTGGGGTATACCTTTGTACATACTTATGAACACCTATATATCGTGATGGCATTGTTGGACATGGATGCTGATCACCACACCCTCTATATTGTTTGTTGTTGGTGCCTAGCAATGTACTCTAGCAATGTGCATTGACAGGCAACTCCATGTAACGTGGTAGGTACAAAATGTATGCTGGTTTGGATACGTTTTTTTTTATTTCGATGATTTGATCGTGGACGCACCTGGTGGGTTGTGTTTGGGTTGGTGGCCTTCCCATAAAAAAGGAATTTGTGATGTTTTGGGCAGCTGGGTGTTGAGACATTTCTCTAGGTCATTTCTGCAGTCCTTTGTTTATCAAAGCCAGGTGAGCATCTTCAAGCTTTACTGAGCTTAGATTATGAATGTCAAGCTGGTGTGGCTTTGTGGCCTAAGGTGGCTAAAAAGAATTCTGTGTACTGGAGTTGTTGGTAGTGCAGAGGTGGGTGGTACAGTAGGTGGTTTTTCTGATATAGTGGCTGTAGTCTAGTTGTGGGCTAATTTGATTTTCTTCTCTGTAGGTGTTTTCCTTTTTGGCTTTCTTTTACATGTAAGCTTAGCCATTACTTTGATCCTTTGTACCTCTGATCCTACTGTTGCAGATTCTATATTTGATTTGAGCTAGCATTGCTTGAGAAATTGTTGGTGTAGTGTTGCTATCTGATGTTGTGGTAAGTCTACCATGCTATGTGTTTTTCCACTTCTGGTATGATGTTGTCTATTTGGTTTTGGGTCTCTACTAACTTTATGTTGTTGTGAGTAATTACTGGCCGAGTGGGAGAAGGGGAAACCTGTGCAGGTGTGTGTTGTGTGTGTTGTGTGCAGTGTAGGCGTTCTTTTTATAATTATGTGAGAGCACTCTTTTAGTGATATAATTTATTTGTTTGTTTTGTGTACCCCTTCTCCTCCAGGGTGACCTTCGACCTGACAATGCTGCCAGCACACTCACAATCTTTGAGGGCAAGTTCACACAAAATTTATTCGACAACGAAGCTCTGCCAAATTTAAAACTTGGTACAAACACAGTGCTATCCCATTGGGGTAAGTAGACTCAGAATAGCATGTATATAGCTGGCTGTAATCACACCCTGCAAGAAAGAGGATATACAGCTTGCCTAAGTTTCTTTGTTGACTCCCAACCTATAATGTGTGTAGAAATCTATAATGATTAGTGCAGCAAGGTGACCACTAATGAAGTAAAGCGTACTTGTCAAGGGATACATGTCCCACCTCCTGTAATTTAATAATCCCCTCAGTTTACTCTACATGGTAGTATGTACAATTATAGTATTATCCTAGGACCCAGCATTAATTGCCACACCCATAAGTATTAAACACTGTATACAAGTCTTTTCTACTTTAATGTAAAAGATTATTTCCCCTACTAACACTCTATCAAAAGCGTTAGGTATCTTTTGGGGAGACAACTCCAGATCCCCTTGCAGGCGCACACGTATTAGCTCACCCTCTAAGCTCTTTCTATTGCATATAAGGGTAGAATTAAAGCTTGATTCTAAATTGACTAAAAAACAGCAAGCATGCAATGATAAAGGTAAATATAGTGGGGCTGCAGTCACCAATTTACATGGTAGAACCTCGCTCATGGCATCGAGCAAATTCCCGATTAGCATGTTATAAATTTTGTAGATCTTGTACCACAGTGTGTGTGTGTCTGTTCCAGCTGTAACTGCTCAACGGTTGCAATGCGACAAAAACTAACAGCTTCTATAGGCTTCTAGCCACGTTCTCTTGAATTTTGATTCGTGGATTAGCAAATTTTTTCTTGAGTTATGGCTAGTTTGACTCACATTAAAGGCTGTTGCAGTGTCTTCAGAATCTTTCGTAGTATTATGAGTTAGCCTTGCACTAAAGCGCAGTCAGAAAAGAGCTGCTAAAGTGGTTTAGACACTAGTTGATAAGATCTACACGGGAAGTACATGGGAAGTACATGGGAAGTACATGGGAAAAGTGCCTCAGAGCAGGTATACTATTAGCCTCCTTCACCGGCCTTCGAAGAGAAAAGAAGGCCTGCTATCGACTGCTTACGCATGCGCAAAATTATTGGTTATTTTTTCCCGTAAAATGTCCTATAATACTGAATTTATCAGAGGAAATATCCAAAAAGTCATACACAGAGCTATATAGCTAGCTAGCTAGAGACAGAGCTGTAGGTTTGTTGTACAGCTATTTTTCTTGCTGATAGAGTCAGTAGCAGTAGCATAGTAGACTTTCGCTAAAGTTAGTGTTAGATGGGCGTGGATGGGCGTGGCCTGTCCACATACGCTCTTGTCAGCTTTCACTCCGTTCAGACGATTGTCATTCACACTGTTGCAGGCTGTGAGTCTTTTGTTAACATAGCAGCCTAAGGGTAGCTATCAGAGAATACAATCCGATGGGCTAGAAACCTTCAATCGAACTTTCTAACTACTTCCTTTGATCCACTTCCGTTCGTTGTGATGTCATTGTTTTACTGAGCATAAACGATGTTATCCAAAGCCCCCCAGATACCGGGGGGATATTAGCGCATGCGCAAGCAGTCGATACCAGGCCCACATCTCCAATGAGAGCGGCCTGGATTCGAGGCCAGTATACTATGGGACTTAGTATACCTGCAACTTACTTAGTATACCTAGTATTCTGTTGTCAAGTAATTGTACTGTAGTTAGGCCTCGAGGGCAAGGTTTGCGCATGCGCACTAGTATCTAAATGAGTTAGACACTGTTTTGTCGGTGTCAATGTGATTTAGAAGCACTCAGCCACTTTAGTACCCTCGCTACGCTCGGGATACTAAATCAGTGCCTTTGGGCTTCTACCCATAGACCCCTCCAAAACAGTGTCTAACTATTATTTAGTAACCAGTAAACTTGACTTCTTGCAGCCTTATTACTATGGATCTGCCTTATCCCCACATGTGGGACAATCAAGATCTTGCTTAGTGGTTACAGTCTTACCCCAAACTCAATTAGCTATTCAAACAGGAGGAGTGCTTTATAAGCTGGGAATGTTGCACAGCATAACAAAACTATTAGCTGAACATCAAGATGCTCTCAAGCTTGCTACTTCGGTCCAGCTTGGACAAGAAAGAAAAAGTCAATAAAGATCCAATCATTGCTAAGAAAATCGACTTGAGTATCAGAACTATTGCTCAGGTTGGCTGTGGAAAGGCCAGCTGCTCCTACTCAATTGACAAAGATGAACAATGTCTAGTGTTTTATGTGTCTTCACTCTTAGCTCACAGAGACAGCACCAGGCAGCATCTCAGCGTTACTAAATGTCAAGTGTTGTCGAAAGAATCGACGGGAAAGCAGAACTGTCAAACACTCACCGTCTCGAAGCTGACCACCATTGATGGGACCAAGTCGCTACCAACCTTGGCACTCACAAAGGAACTTCATGCATCCACACTCGCATTGCACGCTGGAGCTATTTCTGCGGAGGATCTACTCCTGCATTTGGGCTCAGTCAAGGCTGGAACAATGCTGGAAATACAATTAGACTTCGTTCTTAAATTCACCCTCCCAAGTTCTCCAGACTCACTACAGTATGTCTTCACCAATAAACTACCCGCCCATCACCTCTGCTACAACGTTAGTTTAGCTACCACGCTACCCATTGAAGACGTGACACCTTTACACACCATCTCCAATCCGAACGATTTTCGATGGAACTATATCGCTGGTTCCTCCTGTGTGGTTGAGATCCAGTACGAATGCAAGCCACACTCCGACAAGGCTACGGGACTCACAGTGCAGCTGGTTGCAGCACCCTCGCCATCAGGTTGCTGTTCTATTTCCTACCCCCAAGACGCTACCAAGACCAGGGGGGGTTGTAATTTTAACTTGAGATGCGATGGTTTAATGATGATGAACAGTTGTCTAACTCCCGATGCATTCCCAGCCTCGGTGAAAGACAAGCAACTTCATCCATCTGAGTTCATATTTGTGGTGGACTGTAGTGGCAGTATGAGCGGCAGCAACATCCAATCAGCGTCTGATACTCTCATCACATGTATCAAGAGTCTGCCAGCAGGGTCCTACTTCAACGTGATCGCATTCGGATCCAATTTCAGACACCTATTTCACACAAGTTCAGAGTACACGAAGTGGTCGGTGGAGAAGGCCATTAAATTTGCAAACGAGATTCAAGCCACCCTTGGAGGGACTGAGCTGCTGGACCCACTGCGATGGATCTTCAAACAGGGGAAGTGCGGGAGCCTGGCCAGACAGATCTTCATAGTGACCGACGGAGGAGTGAACAGCACTGCACATGTTCTGCACACTGTCCGAAAGAACAGACATCAAGCTAGGTGAGAGGAGTGTAATGTTAATACTATTATTAACCAAAGGCGCGTGGGCGGCCACGGGTTAGTAGGGTTATAGTAGCTGGTTGATTTTTTTGTTAATATTATTTGTTTGGTGTGGTTTTTCTAGGTGCCACACATTTGGTATAGGGCCTGAAGTTTGTACAGAGCTGGTGACAGGCATTGCAGCTGCCTCTGGTGGTCAGTGTGTACTGCTCAGAGACACGGAGAGATTACAGACAAAGGTGAGGATATACTAGCCGTCCTGCTTTAGTGGTATTTTGGGTATTATTTATTATCAGTGGGCCACAGAGTGTAGAATACATTGTAGTGTCATAGTTACCTAAGATTCCAGCCTTTGATGTATGATCTTTGAGGTCTAGCCCAGCGACTAATATATCGATTTACCTTCAGGTAATGGAAGTTCTGAGAGACAGCCTGGAGCCGTATGTATTGGACTCATCGCTGCAATGGTCACCTCCTGAAGGGTTTTCCCTTCTTGAAACCACACCCACATTGCTGGGAACCGTCTACAGTGGCTCTACACACACGGCATTTGCGCTGATCAAACAAGAGGGGCCTCTCCGTTCAGCTGGCGTGTTGGAAAGCACCGTGAGCATTGTGGGACGATCTGGAGAAGAGAGAGTCACCATGGAAGTTAAACCAGCCCCCCTCCCAAACCTCACGCCCACACAAAGCTACGAGTTAGCCTCGATCCTAGATCGAGTGGCTACCTGGTCAAAGCTACAGGAGATGGAGATAAAATTAGCTTCTAGTTCGAGAAAAAACAGCCAAAACGACAGCGATAAAACACAAGAACCAGAACCAAAGAGGATTAAACTGAATGGAAGCTTCCTTAACGGGAAAATGGTTGACTCTGAACTTTGTAATGATTTGCTTGAATTAAGCTGCTCGTCTGGTATTCCATGTGGTCTAACGTGCTTCAGGGGGTGTGGTCTAGTACAGCAACTCCTCCCACACAAGCCGCCTACAACCACCTCGCACTCTGCACACACCTTCACTGCTAAGAAGACCTCCTCTTATAGTCAGAAACGTTTGGACCAGTTGCAAAAGATGCAGAGCAGAAACCGCAAGAGACAAGTTGGGCCACTCACCACCTCATCTCAACCAACCACAATGTGCAGTGTGGCCATTAATACCTTCACCACTCTTGGCACCACTCTCAAGACCATGGCTAGCTCTATCGGCCTGGTTCTCCCTGATCCCATCGAAGGCCACCGGATAGACGACCACCTACACTACCACAGCCAGAAGAAAACCACACTGCATTGGGACGATGCTAAGGGAAAGCTTGTTTACCCCTCCTTTTATCGTACGAGCAAAGAGCCTGTTACTAATGGAACTAAAATCCCCTCTAATGGACACCGGACCACCCCCTCTTCCGAGAGCTTAAGCGATGATGAAGACTTTATTTCCGACACAGACCCGGATTGGGATGACCTCCAAAGACCCTCGGAGCTCCTCCAACTCATTCAAATGCAGTTGTACAGTGGGGCGTGGCCTATGGTGAGAGCATTCTCGTATGCTGTCGGAGTACCTCTAGACGAAGTCCGAAAACTAATGGAGAAAGAAACGAAATCAGCCGTGATAGGATCAGAAGAAGAGCGTAAGAAATCAAATGTATGGACTACAGCTTTGGCCGTTTCATGTCTGGAAGAATATTTCCCTCAATTCAGAGCTGAATGGGAAGTGGTTGGGATGAAAGGACAGCAGTGGATCGAGGCTAATCTGTGCGAAGAAACAGATATGAGTGCTCAGGAGGTCTATGAAACATCCCGACACTTACTGGCCAGATGGCACTAACTAAACTACACTGACAATTCATATTACAAGCTGCTTTTCCCCTGCATTTATTCATAAATTGTGTTGTATTCATTAATTTACATGCTATTTATTCGAAGACATACTATATACAGCTGGATGTAAGGCCACTGCAACTTTGACTGTAATGAGCATGAGGGAATACGGGAAACTAGAGTCAACGTTGCAGTGGCCTTACATCCAGCTTCGTACATGTATTTATATGCACGCTCAGTGATATCGTACATCCTCACAGGTAGTGGAGTTGGAGAACACTGTGCCTCATAAATTGTCGTCATCGTTACCCACGGCAACCAGGAGACTAACGAGACCAGCACACAAGGAAAGAATCAAGTAACTACAAAGTAATTGTGTCTGTCTGTTTGTGTGCATTTTTCGATTGGGCACGTATAGGATACCACACCTACTCATTTCATAGATCCGTGGAGGGGTCATGTCGACCACCCCCTGACTATAGAGACCAGCTGAGCATTGAGGCCCGTTTACTTAATCTTCTTACACCACAACGTTCCAATTAGCAGCCGCAGAATCTGTACCACGTTGCCATTTGCCATTTGTTCTCCAGGTGGTGTACAGTTTGGATTCATGAGAACGACGCTAAATATGGTCTGCACAGAACTGGCAGTATACAGTCAAGATATGTGAGTTATAATGGTGATGCGTATATTCTGAACTAGTGTACAGGCACAGCACAGCTACTAACATGTGCATGTAGACTGTACATTTATAAATATAGGGATACTGTTTCTGCATGGAAATTATATGTATACACTCACCGGCCTGATTCATCTGAGGAAGCTTTTTCGTAATGTTATAACCGTGTTGCTCGTACTTGTTAGAATGATATGATCTTGTGACCGTTGAGTGTACACAGTACTACTAACATTTCATGATTATAGCACAGACACTTATACCGCATGCTTGCCCCCCCCCCCTGTGACACACACTAGCAAGATGACCAGTTGCATGAGAATTAGAGCCTGAGGAGCTTAGGATAATATCAAAGAACATGCAGGAACAAAAAGTGAACGACCTCGTGGTAAGTGCTTCAGATATAGCTAGTGTACATTTTAGAGAGTTCCCGTAGTTACTCTCCTACACATGCATGTACACCTTCCCTCTATCACATTGTGCCTTTAAGTGCCTAATATACCATGGAGCATGTGTGCATACTTACCTGTATCTATATAGGAGAGTCATACAATATTAAAGCCCGGCCCCGCAGTCCAGTTTATTCTCATATACGGGGTCCGTGTACTGGGTCACTGTGTCCTGAATACATTGAGATGCAACCTAGTGCTTAAAACATAGCTACCGGTTGCATCTCAACTTTAAACGTACAGTGTGAGTCAGCTCCGGGTATCTAATATTTGAACTAGTATACAGGTCGTCCTCAAGCTCGCTGACAGTGTCCATGAGTCCAAGCAGCTCCATTTCTATTCACAAGTTATGGTAAGTGAGATGATTATATCTGTCCATGATTGCATGTTGTGATGTTGTGATGATTGTTGTATAAAATACATACAAATTGTGTCAGCTAGATCTGTCTTGTTCCCTGCCAGGTGTATTAATAGTGATTGTGATTGCGTACCTGCGTACTTACAGATCAGACAAACACACAAGAGGACTCTCAAGCTGACTCTCAAGCTGAAGAGGTACGTACTTGTAATGTTTGTACCATATTCAGGCCGCTAAAACATTGCGTAAGGCTAAACAAATACTGAGTGGCGCCCTAAATAGCTACGTGTGCCTACATGTATAGGATGCGCATAACCGTTCCACCTCCTAGCGTTACACTTGTCCTATAATTATGTGTGGCTGAGTAAGTTACTGTATGCATTCCCTCGTATGATTGGCTCATCGAATTTCGTGTGACCTCTCCCCCTCCCCACAGCTGTTCCGCAGACTGGAGAAGCACCCTGTCCTGCTCAAAGAGACATCTCATTGTAAGTGTGTGTACGTAGTGGCATTGATGACTGTGTTCTGTGCCAGGAAGGTCATGCTGACGCAGACAATGTCACTTTCAGCCCCAAAATACGTGCCTGCCAAATTGTAGGAAAATAGGCTATATAACCCTTGGTCTTTTGTCGAAATAGTCGAAATAGGCAGTTTCTTGCCCCTTGCAGAACTTTTATCCAAGTGGGTGCTTTTTCGAAAGCAGGCCTATATTTGGAGCTAACTTTGAATGTAGCTACGTCACTTAATGTTTATTGTCTAGTGGGTCTTTACCGTCTCAGTGTGATTGCCAAGAATGTGTTTATTGGTTGACTGATGCTTACCATACAACCCCTTTGAAACATGATCTTTACACCACTTAATATTTAATTGGTTAAATAAAACCCCCCCTGCCGCTAAACGAATATTTGGGAGTCCGTTTAAATTATTGTGTGATGATGTACCACATACATTCATAACTACATGTACACTTAGTCCATTTGCCTATTGCCATGACCACTTTCCATTAAATTACACTGGATTCAAGTAATTATTTATTAGTTCTAGAAACCGCTAATAGTGTGAGCAAAGTACATTTACTGAGTGCGTGTGCAGTCCACTGATGAGTCCCGGCACAATAAACATTAGGGACGAAAAGGTCTTGTATTCGACCTTCTGGGCTATACCAATGATGGATGATCGACTTGATCGATCGTCCGTTACTGTAAGTGTATGGCTTTTTGTCGCACTTTTCTGCAGCTCAAGCACACCTGTCCAGCAACATTTTCTCCATACAACGCCTTCTCATGGATCTGACCAATCAGGTTGCGTAACACCAGGTGGAGGTAGCAAGAGTATGGCCGCCCAGATTGAGAATGACGGCGTGGCAGGATATCAATACTGGAGACTGCTGCCAGGTAACTCCACTGCAGATAGTGTGAACTGCATGCTGTTACTGTTCCACCTCACTTGTATAGCAAGCCAAGAAAACACTTTCCTTAGTATGTATTTCCTACTACATGTAGGTCAGTAGAGCTACTTTTTAGAGTTTAGTGCTCCCCTGCTCCGATCACCTTTTGTGTACTTGCACTTCATAAGATATCCTGCAATCACCAGATTGTTTTAATTTTGTGGGGCTGACATCCTGTATACCGTACCCATCATGCAAGCATTGCACAATGGAAAACGTATACATGCATGTATAATTATATGCTCATGAAAAGACAGGATGGCGGGATATATAATTATATTTCTTATATAGGTGCTGTTGCTCGCTCATTTGCTGCTTTTAGACAAGGAACAGGACCCATTTGGCTGGACGAAGTTGGTTGCCAAGGAGATGATGCTTTCTGTCCCATAGATTCGACCCACGACTGTTCTCATTTTGAGGATGCTGGAGTGGAGTGCATCAGTACGCTGTGTGTTGCATGAACTGTATCGAGCGGCCTAGCAAATGTGTATGATGTCAAGAAAATGTCTTTCAGTTGACGTAGTCAATATTGAGTCAATATCAGCTAGTGTTTACGTGATCTAGATGATGTATACTAGGAGGTATACAGTTACCACTGAAGTATACACATACACGTACTACATGTATACCGTATGTATGTGTTTGAAAGACATACATGTTCACACCTTCTATTCTCCGCTTTTAGTTGGTGTTCAAGGCAGTGTGAGGTTGGTCGATGGTCCAAGTGATCTGGAAGGTCGTGTGGAGGTGTGCAACAATCAGGAGTGGGGCACAGTCTGTCAGACCTTCTGGGAGAGCCCTGAAGCAGGAATTGTGTGCTCACAAATTGGCTACTCAAGATTCGGTGCGTTAATATCAAGACCCTCCGAGGAACTAGTGTATAGATAGTGCATGAAATTATGTGAAAAGAGAGCTAATGTAACAGTTATAATTCTTTTTCCAGCTTTGTATAAGTTATTCACATAAAGTAAAAACTTCCACAGGAGCCACTGCCAACGGTGCACTGTCTGTTGGTTGGAAGAGGTCCCATCCTTTTTGACCAGGTCCAGCGTGTCGGTAATGAAGACTATTTGTTCGACTGCCCAAGCTCCTAGATTTACAGTAAGGTAAGCGGCTAACAAACATTAATGTTCAAACTAGAGGTTAATTTTCAACACCTAATCAAAAAGGTCACTTTCAGAGCAAATGTTATTGACAAAACTGCCACCAAAAGATAACATGGAGTATTAGGCCACACCATGACAAACCACAAACATAAAACAGTGAACAGCCAACCAAATCCCAGTAATAGATCACATGAACATCAGTAGTTAGAAAGCACATGGCAAAGCACATGGCAAAGCAAAGAAAGATATAGAGAGAAAGATAAAGTAAGTTACATAATTGTATTGCTGGCCTTAATTAACACCCACGCTTATTACTGCTGGCTCACTAGAAATAAAGTATGGGAAACACCCGATACGGGTACCAAATTATGAATGGCACGAATATTCCTGAATATCTGTTCTCCCTGTTCTCCCCCTATACATGTATACCTCCCATACTTAACATACTCAATGTGTAACTAGTGTACTGATACAACTGGGGGAAGAGTCATTAAAGATCTTTAATTCCCCATCCTCGATTCTCAAGGTCGAGCGGCTGACTGTATTTTAATTTCTCTGTACTTTCTTTTTTGGTATATAGCTGCCCTATTTCCTTCCGAATAGAACCTTCACCTCATATATTCTTCCATCTCCCCTTTTGTCAGGTGATTCAATGTCAGGAGATTCCTCCTCGGCTGGCCCCAGTCCCACTGTACAAGAGAGAGAGAGAAGATATCTCTGATGGCAGCTCTGTGGCCGGCCAATCAGCCTGACCCAGGTGAGTGCTGGGAGGAGGGGGGGGGGGGGGGCGAGATAGGGCATGATTGGGTGTAGATAGAAGATGAAGGGATTGGCAACTTCCGGTACCATCCGTGTTTCGCCTCGAGGCTTACTTTAACGTGGTAGTCTAAACATGAATAATTCATGAGAATTATTTTTGCCATCTGTAAAAAAAGTCTACAAGCAGTTCTACTGCTAAACATCAACTTCATCTCATTTTTGTGTGGCAATTTCGGACACAGTACACTACTTAGTAACACAACATTAGCTATATCATAGGTGCTATAGGAACACAAGCATGAAAAAGCCTCTGACAGAGGCTCTGTGTACCTCTAGCTACTTCACGAAAATCAAGATTATATTTTATTCATTTCTAAATGATACCTACCATCAGGGGGCATGTGTTTAAGTGGTCTTTGAGAAGTAGGCATTATACACAATAAGTTTCCCGGGTTTTCGCGGGAGTTTTAGGGCGAAACACGGATGATTTCAGGCCCATCTGTGTACATTCAATGTAAAAGCATCACGTGAACTGCCCCCGTTGCCAATCCCTTTCTCTTTTATCTATGGTCAGACCCTGCTTCTTTTAATTCTAGTAGTGATGTCATTATTTAGTTGACCTATAGCTAACAGTATTAGCCATTTCTACAGCAATTAAAGTATCTAATTGTTATACATTAGCCGTGTGGGAGGATATCAAACTTCAAGAGGGAGGTTTATCATATCATAATAATCCATTAATTAACCGTTTCCACCCCCACCAGTCAGGACTCCGACAATTTAGATCATATTTTCATGGCGCTTTTTATCCTCTTGGAAATTACTATCTATCCTCCCCACATACACAAACGAGCAGATATTGGAAGCGTAACAATACCTGAGACTGGAACCGTATTAACGAACTACACCAATACGGCAGAGTCTGTGGCCACTAACGGTACAAAGGTCATTCTCCACGGCCGAGACTTGTGGTTAAAGTTTCACAAGTGCACCACAGAAATGTTAATAACCAAAGCAGGAAGGTACATGAGGCCGTGCATGCAATCATCAGTAACCATAGTTCCATCTTAGGATAATTTCCTAAATTATAGCTGCATGTACTTAGTTTATTATGTCATTGGGCTTAAATTGTTCAGGTAGCTACATGTGTTTATACTAGTATGTCTTGGCTGTTATACATTATCCCGCCAGATCTAACTGGTTGCTATGGGTGATGCTCCTGTCCTGGGAAAAATGAACCCCTAAAAGTATTTCCAATGGCCTGCTCTTGTAATAACAAGCTTTGTTGTGGTCTTATCTGCAAAACTAATTATATACACAATTTAGACAATAATTTTTTTTTATGCCAAGATCTCTTTTGCTATTTGTCATAGAATTACTCTCTCTATATAGGCGAATGTTTCCGGTGGTGAAATGCAGTGTAGCTGGACTTAACCCCACTGATAAGTACGTAATAGCGATGGACTTTATACCAGTTGGAGATAATCGATATGCGTTTCACGATTGTGAGTGGGTTATATCGGGTAAGGCGGAGCCTATGGAGAGTGAGAAGGGGCGGTTGTACATTCACCCGGACAGCCCAGCAACAGGCGCTGTTTGGCAGAAACAGTTGATCACATTTCAGGAGTGTAAGATTACAAACCATCATCTCGACCAACTTAATTATGTAAGTGTGTGGTGGTTAGTTGGCAGGGATCGTATATTCTATAGGAGCACGGGTAGTGTGGTCGACTTTGGCTAGAGAATATCTGCATTTCAGTTACTTTTTTCCGAACAAATTCAACATTCATTCTATCCTGTATTGTCAGTAATTAACCTTTTGATAGCATGTATAGCCACGTAATAGCATAAGGGATTAAAAAATGGAACAAGTGTACCTGTTAATAGAAATCCAAAAGCCGTAAATTGAGGCTCCTAGACTTTGATGCTGTGTGCATTATTAGTAGAAGGCTATAGCCTTCAGAGTGCTTTGTGAAGTGTCACAAAGTAATAGTCTCAATTAGCATTCTTATACAGCAGCTTTGTGAATAAGTGTATCGTCTTTCTCGTGTTAACTTCTCTGGCAGGCTGGGCCTTTTCGAACAATCCTCAGATATCTTGTGATCGATAGCTACGGAGCTATAGTGCTACAACAGCTGTCGGTCATTGATGCACACTTGTTTACACGAACCTTAAAAGACGGGCCTGTTTTGTAGCACCTTAAAACTGCATGTCACCAAACACTAAATGGCATAAGTTTATGTAATACGGCTTTATAAAACGTTATGCAATCGTCATTAATCTATTCCTTTCTACAGATCATTTTAAACTCTATGCACAAGTACCAACCTCGTATCCACATCATTAAAGAATTCGCCAGCGAGAATTTTAGTACGCATCTCTTCCCGGAGACACAATTCATGTCCGTCACAGCCTACCAGAACCAACAGGTAAGCAGAGTTAAGGGAGGGGGGGAGAGGGAAGCTATGTTGCATGCATGGCATTTAACTGCTATATATAATTATGTGAGGGAGTACACAGTTATAAAGCTGTTAGCTGTATGCCTTTGTTACCATGCACAGAGAATGCATGCAGCTTATTTATCATGCTGAAAATATTGCTCTTTCCAATAGATCACTCAACTCAAGATCACCTACAATCCTTTTGCCAGGGGATTCAGATCAATCAGAGACTCAGAAGTGTGTGGATCTTCAAGACAGTAAGCCTTTCTTAATACTTAACAATAATCATGGTCAGTGTGGCCATAACTCCATTATATAGTTTACATAATTATAGTTCCTATCAATAATATTATTGACCAGTGTAGGTAGAGGGGCCCTAAACTTAATTACTGCTATTACAGGAACGTATTACGTTAAGTAACTGATAAGCAGGCTAGAATGAATTGTGTTGTTATTCATTCCATACCCTACCCCCCTACAGGCTGAGCTCCACCTCCAGCCCACCCCCCTTTGATTCACCAGGCTTTGTCGATCCTTCACAATCAACCATGTGGCAGGAGATGACCTTTCCTCAACAACCGACAATGCTAGGTGAGAATCTAATACAGTGATTGTGTATATATACATCAGTACGACATGGTATACAAAGTGTTGGGTACAGGTACAATGTATACTGCACAACATAGCAGGCTATTTGGAGTTTATTATAGGATGTGTTTGTTCGTTGGGTTGTGTGATTTTGTGAACCCACAAAAAAATGTTTGCTGTTCAAAGGCCCATAATTATGTGCTACCGTATAGCGGGTATATTTCGAGGGTATAAATGTTCGCGGATTGAGCCTGTACCGCGAAAATTTATGAATAGTAGGCGTGTTCAGTATTATGGATTCGAGGCTAACGGTGTGGAGGTACAGCCGCATGTTGATGTGCGCATGCACCAAAAGGCTGGAACTCAGACCACGAAAATAAAATCCGCGAAAATTTACACCCTCGAAATATACCCGCTATACGGTATTATAGTGGCGTACACATTTAATGCTGCTCCATTGTTAGTTAGTATATACTTATACCGTATTACTAGAATGTTTTGCGATCATCAAACATTTGCGAAGTTTGCGAGGTTTGATCAATTCGCAACAATTAAATCTGCAAAACCTAAATTATCACTAGTAAATACACATGATCCTTTCCAGTTAGAGCGCAAAGGGTCAACTTTTCTGCTGATTTGGCTGATTCGCAAAGGTTTTCACTCGCAAAATATTCTAGTAATACGGTATGTTTATTCAGGCCTCACTGCCTTCCTCCTCTCTTCCTCAGGTCCTCACCAACAAGCTCTCATCTACGGCCTCACAGCCTACCAACCTGTTGCTAGCAGTCTCGCTCTAGCCAACACAAGATACACTTCCCCTGGGCCACTGCCACTCACTCCCAATGGTCCTGGAGGCTCAACGGTGTTTAACTTTTCGCCAGCTAAACCGATGCGCTCAGTGTTGCAAGGTAACAAGGGTGGTAAGACCAGCGACGGTCTCCTTCATCCTGCAGCGGGAGGAGGAGCAACAATCCACTATCAGCAAACTATGCTTGCAGGTACAGTTAATAGCAGCTATAATAATTATAGGTTAATTATCTACAATTATTGTACGCATTATACTGCATGCTTTTAGGGAACTCCCAATTTTGACTATACCATGCAAGTATTTGCTGTGCATGCAGTAATCACATAAGCACTGTGTCACTGAAAATATGCAGTGCAGTGCTGCACGCATCTCATTGTATTTTCCTCTGCACTGCACAGACTTGACTACCATGTCAGAGGTTGTCACTACTTCTGTTCCCTTTGTCTCCACTGCACTACAATCTATGGCAGACATGCCTGTCAAAAAGAAACGAAGAGGCTCCCCCGAAAGAAAACTATTTTGATAACATCTATTCATGTATATTCCATCTGTATGGCGTGTAAATGTACTGTAACAACTAAAGAAGGAACCAATAATATAATTATACCTGAATGTTGGTCAACACTGAATGCTATAACAATTAAATTTGCATCTACGTAAAGTAATAATTCGGGAAACCCAATTAAATGAAAATGCCAGTGGTAATTGTGTAAGTTCGATCAGTAGTCACATGCAGTTTGATGAGAGAGAAAGAGTTAGCTATAGTGTTCTCGTCATTGGTAGCTGGTGAGGAATCAGGAGATGTGGTGGAGCTACAGAAGGCGGCATTAACGATAGATTCCCAGCTGGCTGTGTGTAGGAAGAGGTGGTGGTTAAATGTCCATAGCCAACATTGTAGCTGGTGAGAGCACTTGTGGTTGTCGTCGCCAACGGTGAGGTATAATCTTGGGGCGATCCACCAGCTGCCACTACTTGTCCATACGCCAGTCCCTGTAGGTGTTGTCGTGACTGGAAGGAGGCTTGATGTTGTCCTGCATTGCACGGAGTGTTTGCTCCGATATAATAAGATTGCGCTGGTATATGTGCCAAGTGTTGCAATGAAGATGTTGTCGTGGTGCCAGGTAGTTGTCCGAGATGATAACCGCTGGCTTGTACAGGAGCTGTAACACAGAGAAGCATACTCATTATAAAAACTGAATAATTATAATTATAGTCATTAGCAGTTAAATTTTTATTTGTGCTACTTAATAAAAATGTCTAAAATGTGTATACCTGTTGGAGGGGAGGGAGGAATGAGGTGGATCGGGTTTCCATGCCAACCGGCCGCTACCATGGGATGGCCAAATCCAATATTGCTATTATTGTTGTTTCTGTTGCTCTCGTGGTGTTCGCCCATATTGTTCGCCATGAATCCATTCATGTCTCCACTGCTGGATGGGTAACCATACATCCCCTGAGGCATATGAGCTACTTTAGCGACCGGATACACTCCTCCAGGGGTGACTGGTTTGGGCTTGTGGATACTCGACATATGCTCAATTTTTGCGTCTGCTTGGGTCGTGGGGAAACTGAAGAAGTATTGTCCACTTCCCACTGGCTGGTTGCCATGTGTGAGGGGGCCTGCATCACCACCACCACTGTAGTTAGGCCATGGGAGGGAATAGAAGGTTTCCAAGGCATCAGCTGCTCGCTTGAGAAGGTTATCCTGAAAGTGAAAAAAATGACAGTCTTGATGAAAATGCTATAAATAATATTGAGAGAAATGAATAATTTATACCATGTAAACATTAATTTGTTACCTTTGGAATGTCATCAGGCTCTTCAGGATTTCGTAGCAATCTTTCCAGCCTTGCAAAATTGTGTTCGAAATGAGCCTCATCAGGAGCTGTGGGGGGTCAGGAAGTAAGCATGATTGAGCATGGATATTGGCTGGGGATTTCAAGTTATTGTCCATGAAACAGCCAGACAAAATAGTTAACCACAGACTGGTGTATGGATAACAAGATACTTAGGAAACCAACAACAGTAACAGTATGTACAGGGTTTTGCAGAATTCTTGCAACAGGGCTAAACAGACACAGCAATGACTTCCATATATGGAAGTCAACTGCTGACTTATAATAATATTATAGTGTACATGTCCAGGTATATGTATAATGAAAGATGTCCTGTGAGCCTGAGAGAGCATCAGCTTATTTATATTCATAAGGTGGATGGTACACCAGGTGGATGCAGGGCAAATATTGTTGTGATGTTGGTGTGTGCAGAACTGTTGGCATAGCTGTGTATTGACTGATCATTATCAGTTGTTTTTAGTACCATTTTGAGGTTTTTGCATTCTTCAAAATAATAACCAGACAGAAGATGGCAAAGCAAAGAAGTGAGAGGAGCATACCTTCAAGACATGCAAATTTTCAATGGTCATCCTGAAATGTTGATAAGATTAGACAGCAGCTGACAGAAGAAATTGCCAGAGGAGATTTGGTTACAATATAAGGCCTATAAGGGGGCAAGGCATCTGTCTTCAAGCTTATCAATATCAGCCAATACCACTGTTTGGAGGGTGTCATTTATTAACTGTTCCGGTATCATTGAAAAGAGCAACAGTTCTTACAAACTTATGAATATAAGCTGATGCTCTCTGGACATATTTCAATTCAAATGATTATACACATACCAGGGTGTCTGTCATACAGGATTTTGAATTAGAGGGGATTTTGAAGAGTCACCAGAACATTAAAAAAAAAGTCAACAGTTATTTCAATACCCTATACCGGCTATATGGATACTCAGTCGTATGACTGAGTGGATTGGAGCCAGAGGGGAATAATCATACATCCCTGTATGCTGCATATCATGTACATGTATACACATAATAATTATTAGTTGACTTCCATATATGGAAGTCATTGCAATGTCTGTTTAGCCCTGTTGCAAGTATTTTGCAAAACCTGTACAGTGGTTTGCAGAACAGTTGTCGTACTCAGATAGGCAGTAGGCGGTGGCTCTTAAGTGTGTTGTGGTTTTGTGGTCTTTGTTATAGTTAGAACATGGGCATGAGGTATCTATGTGTTATAGTGTCCCAAAGCTCGAGGGCTTTAGCCCGAGGGATGAGGGACACTATAACCATAGATACCGAATGCACATGTTCTAACTGATTTAGATCCCAAAACCTATTGGCTACTAGAAATGCACTAGCTTAGCAACAGTCAACCTATATAAACAGCCAACCTAGCAACTGCATCATTATTCTTTTGAAACTAATATCTAAAGTTGGCATCTCTATGTCTCTACTAAATCTGTGGTCTCTATTCAAGTCAACCCTGTTCCTCCACCTCAGTTTGATGGACAAAATTATAGTCCTAGCTCCACCCACAAAACGGAAACATCCAGCTCCTCCCCCAGTTTTGCAACAAACAAGCCCAGCACACTTCCCAAGAAACGAGCGGCTCGTACTACTCTCACAAAGCGAAAGGAAGACACCTAAGCTATAATTTGCAGCAAACAAGCCCAGCAAACGAGCGGCTCCTATACTACTCTTGAACAAAGCAAAAGGAACTTTAGGAAGAAGCCAAAGCTAGAATCCCAGCACTTCCATACATCCAGCTCCTCCCCCATGCAGCCTTGCAGCAAAAAAGCACAGCACACTGCCCAAAAAACGAGCGTCTCCTACTACTCTCGAACAAAGCCAAAAAAGAAACTAGAGCTTCTCTCTTTCATTCTAGTTCTGTTATTATATTACTAGACAAAGCACTTAGCTACAATGTTATTACATGTGTATCTTCTTGTAAATCACAATACAATGTACAATGTTGTAGTAGCCCAGAGCAATCTATAGTACCTACTATAGCTCATAGTTCCCTGCTAAATACACTCAAATGGGATCTAATCACACTATAGACCTTTTACTCATGATCAATCATGACAGCAACCAGTTTTTCCCCATGAACTGTATGTTGAGCTGTACAACCTTTAATGAATATGGTGTATACCTTCCCACAAGAAAAGTACTGAAAAGTAGTTTCCCATGATGATTCATGAGTTGTACAAGTAAACAGATGTACTAGACCTTTTTACTCATGAATCATCATGGAATGACCTTTTTTAAAGTTGCTGTCAAGAGCTAAACTGCCCATCACTTTTAATAATCCTCTGAATATGGTGCAGCAGGAGCAGCACTGAAGAGAGTATAGTACACTTCAAATTTACTAAAGCAGCGTTGATTAAATTTTAAACTAATTTTCAGTACTTTTCTTGTGGGAAGATATACAACATAATTATTCAGAAGATTAATTAAAGGTTGTACAGCTTAACATAATTATTATACATGTAGTTCATGGGAAAAAACTCTTTTAAAGTTGCTGTCATGATTGATCATGAGTAAAAGGTCTACAGTGTGAAAAGACCACAAAACCACAACACACTTAAGAGCCACCGCCATACTGCCTATCTGAGTATGACAGTTCTGCAAACCACTGTACTAATCAAGTGTAAGTCTTGCATTGATTATGCTTACCTAGATAGACAAATTTCTTTATGCAGTATTGCGATCCCTGATAGACAAGTGTGATGTCTACCTCTCCTGACCTAGGACTGGGAGGAGTCTTCACAGCAATGGCGCACGGGCTGATGAGCTGTGGTAGATAATATGGCAAATATTGAACATTCTGAAATGGTCCCAATTACGTTAGCTTACCTCTGAGGCAGCTGGCAGTGTCCCGAACACTACTTCAGTTCCCTCGTAGAAGTTCATTCCAATGATGCACACGCTTGACCCCCCCGTCATACAGCCTTCGTGGGGGTGCACTGAGATGATGTACGGCTTCCCTGTACGCACAAGGAATGATGTCATGATTAATAATTTATACTATACGTTGCATGCTAAGTACAGTACAGTACTCAATATATATTAATACTCTGGCCTCTTACCATCTCCCACCATAGCTTCTCTCACTGGGTTCGCCTTCTGTCCGTGTTTACAATTGTTGTGAACAAACATGGCGTCAGAACAGCCGATGGGAGTGTCACTGTTCGGTGGAATATATACAGCCACCTACATCCATAACGGTCAGTATAATTATGATCTAGTATAGAGTGCATAATTTATAAGTATGGAAATGGATTAAGAAATTTGTCTAGACTTAAAAGCTTAATTGCTCCAGCTGCGCACAAATCATGTGATACAACATATACTGTTGTATGCAATTACCTCAAAGCGTCTCCGAGAATCTTTAGGATTACCAGCATTTTTGAGACAATTTTGATTACACTTGACAAAAAACTTCAGCCTATACCTGTAAAACACATGAAATGAATAGATAAACAAAATCAGTTATTCTCTGTAGTTACCTGTCAATCAATATCGGATCAGAGGGTGTTTCTTTCTTGTTTCCACAAGATCGATGCTCGAGACAGCGACTGCAGATGACTTCATGAGTCAGGAGCACTCGCCTGAAGTCTGGGCTCTTGCACGTTCCTTCGTAGGGGATGAGCTATTGGAGAGTGGTCACAGTTACGCAAATTCATTGTGAGTAACATGAGAAGTATCAAATCCTGTCCAGTATGCGTGCAATTAGTGGCTAATGTAGACAGTGAGTGGGGGAGACAGCTTCCCTGTGTATACTTGCCGATTGTCATTAAAATTTCTATAGGTTGCATATGCTCTTATATTAGGTCAAAGGTATGAGTGGAGTCATAATTATATAATACCTGTTTGGTGCTTGAATCGATCAGACGAATATGTAACTCTTCTTCTTTTTGGACACCTATAATAAAACACAATAGAATTATACTATACTATACATTACAGTAACTTACCGTCGCTGTAGCTTACGTAGAGCTTGTAAATTAGACCATTTCTGTACTCTTGCCCGTTCTGTGGTTGAACAAAGTCATAATGACTACGTGCTCTCAAGAGATGACTATGTGCACTTACTTCAGTGGTGTCACAGAAGTCCTTGAAAGACGCTTTCAGGACTTCCACTGCTTGATGGTTCTGGTCAAAGAGGGAGATAACAAAATGAAAGAAAGTCTTCCGCGTGTTGTCTGGTGGCTGCTTCTCAAAGTGTACCATGGACAGGTTATGGTGAGGGTCAGCTCTGCAGTGCAGTGAGGAGAATCAAGGGGATACCAAGCATACATAGTGTGTGATCATTATACTGCAGTCTCCGTAGCAGCATTCAATATACTAGACTGCTATAATGTGAGATGCTGTAATATATTTACTTAGAGTCATCCCACAAAGTAATGTTGTGGTAAAATAGGGTAATACAATCTGATTTCAGGCCTCAAGTTTCAACCCAGTACATACCAGTCTACCAGACATTTCATTTCAACCACAAAACTTCCCTATGACTCACCTCTTGTAGAAGGACTTATGCTGGTCAGTGACATCCCCCACTAGCACTCCACCTGGCGGCTAATATTAATAATATTCATAGTTAGTAGGGATGCAGTAGAACGAATGCTAGATAGGGCTGCAACCCGTCTGTGCTAGTGATGCAAGCAGCTCAAAGCAAGAACCCTATCTAAAGAGACAACAAGTTGCAGTGCTCCTACGAGAAGTATCATCAGTCCTGACTCCATGACTAGCTAGACCAGAAAGACACAAATATCTTGTTTGCACTGTTTGTTGCTCTAAGTTAGCTAGATACAGGAACTGCATGTGCTTAGCTCTAACAAACAAGATCTAGTTTCCATGGTTTTTGTTTACAGTCATAATTATTATAAACAAAAATTAGTTACCTTAGCTTTCCCTCTTCTAGGAATCGTATAATGGGGTGGGTAGCAGTCTGTTTGTTGCTTCATCATATCTTCCATGATCCATATCCAGTGAATGGAGAACCGACTGAAGCTTGTCTAGGGTCATAGATCAGCTGTGGGCGCCAAAGCGGTTCTTATCGAGGCTGCTCTAATGTGGCTGCTACCAGTAATAGTCACCGCCGCATGTGTTCACACAAAACCGCGGTTGTCCGAGGTCGTATGGCGCGCCGTGTGTTTCAATAACGTCTCTGTGTGTGCAGTGATCATGTCTGTACATGCAGTGATCATGTCTGTACATGCAACCATTAGTCTCTGCATATGCAACCATTAGTCTCTGCACATGCAGTGATCATGCAACCATTAGTCTCTGCGTGTGCAGTGATCATGTCTGTACATGCAGTGATCATGTCTGTACATGCAGTTATCATGTCTGCATATGCAACCATTAGTCTCTGCGTGTGCAGTGATCATCCTTCAACGGAGATAAGCTTCCTTCTTGACTATAAGAGTTCCAGACGAAGTCTTAGGGCTAACAACAGAAGAAGAAATGCATGGCAAATAGAATAGAAGTTAGTACAAAGTAGATGGAATAAATTTGAACACTCAGAGCAAGCTAATCGCCTTCAGTAAATAAATAGCAAAAAATGCACACTAGTGCAAGTATTGGGTGAACTCTTTCCCCCCTCAAACATCTCTAGCGTCCTGAACGTATTTGACACAGGCTGTCAGGTCATCTACGTATGTGCACGTATGTAAACCACAAAAACTTACCTTTTCCTCTTCTCCATGCAGGATATTGGGGTTGCTGTCTATTTGTTTGCCGGTTTTTCTTCGTTTTATAGTCACATAAGTACAGCAATCTGATTGGTTTACAAACGTGGCCCCACCCTGTGGCCCATCTAGGGGCCTCCTTCAAGCGTGCAGAACATTTCTGCAACCTTTTCTCGATCAGTTCGAGATGTTACGATCAGTTCCCCCAGGGCCTAGATCTAGAGCTCCACACAGTGCTAGTACGAGTGGTAATTTCAACCCTAACTGTCACTTTTACCTTCAAGCCCCGGGAGCCAGCATTCCTCCAGCCCACAGAATTAGAAGTACTTCTCTCTCTGAAGCAAGCTTCAATCCATGGTCTCCATCAGACAGCAACCCACCCATTCCTGCCACAACTCATGCATCCTTGTGGGCCTACCCTGCATCAAGCATGTGGTCAAATAATAATATTCAGAAGCAGCGAACTCGATCCATCTGTTTTGAGAAGACGTGTCGTTACCTCCGATCGATGGAAACCAACGATATGGTGGAGGATGCACTGTTTAGAGAAGAGGGAAAGGTAACTTTTTTGTGGTGTACATACGTATACATGCACGTACGTACCTACGTACTTGCATCATACCATAGGATGTCTACATGTACTGTACACTATGCGCTTTACACCATCAGTCGTTGCAAAATACATACTCCATTGATTGTATGAGAAAGGGGAACTCCATAAGGCATTCTACGCCTGATTAGGCCATGCAAAGTCAATTTGTAGTTTCTCAGGCCCTGGCTTGGAATTTGCCAGTTTTCTTAAATATCACGTGACCACAATTTAGAGGCACTAAAAGAAAAGAAAAGGTGATTGGACCACATGAAAGTAGAAGAAAGTGCTTGTGAAAGTTCAGAGCCAGGAAAATATCTGTAAGAACTTTCAGAACAATGGTGGCAAGGCTTCTGTATATACTGAAAAGAAAGAGATCTCTAACTCGTTAATTGCTCTTGTTATGCCTCGAGGCATAGCCGCAGGAGGGATACGGTAAAGCTGACTGTGCGTGTGTCTGTTCCAGCTGTAACTGCTCAACGGTTGCAATACGACGAAAACTAACAGCTTCTATAGGCTTCTAGCCACATTCTCTTGGATTTTGATTCGTCGATTAGCAAACTAAAGCTTCTTTCTCGAGTTATGGCTAGTTTGACTCACATTTAAGGCTGTTGCAGTCTCTTCAGAATCTTTCGTAGCATCATCTGTTCACACAAACTTTCTATTCAACTTATAAGTTAGCCTTGCACTAAGCGCTAGCTCTTTGTTAGCTACAACAGTCTCAGAAAAGAGCTGTAAAGTAGCTAGCTATAGTAGCCATTATTTTGTGAACTTTACTTTTACAGACACACCCCTTATTTCTGTAGATGTAAGCGCATGCACGCTCATCCCCACATGTGAGAATTAAACCCCAGAGAGAGATCCTTGCAGAATACTTGAGGTCCTGGTAAGCCACAAAACACTACAATGATACAATATGCATGTACACAAGTTTTTTCTTTTCGGTTAAGTGATAATTATATACACTTTCTTCTAACAGTCTAATACTGTTTGAGCGAAAGCAAATCTTTCTGAGGTCTTAGTTAGCCACAAAACACTACAATGATCCACAACAATAGATGTATGTACATAAATCACATTATACACTTTCTAAAGCAAAAACTCTTCGATAACACTCTAATACTTATTGAGCGGAAGCATATCATGGCGAGAGGCATTAGCAAGCGCCAGCTTGTTTTAATAGCGGTATGTTTGCACATGACTAAAATTAACTTCCGTTTATTGAGGATGTTAGGGGTGTGTCTTCAATTGAATATCACTAGCCTCATTCCGCTTGCTATTTCAGGAATATATAGCCTGAGAAACTACAAATTGACTTTGCATGGCCTTATTACTCATTACATTTCCTGAGTTTTTGTTATCCAAATACTATTCATTTGCACCTTTGCTACATGCAGCTGCAGCCGCTCACTCCAGACACAGACAAAGACAGTGGTACCTGTAGTCCATACGGAATACTGGACTGGGCTGACCCACACAAGACTCGACGGCCCACCACTGTAGACTGTACTGTGCCGGATGCAACCTGTTTCGGTATGGAGTTACTCAAAGTTGAGCTCTGCTCTAATTTTACATATTGTTTTCCTTGCCTGTTTTTGCCTTTAATGAGTTTGCCAAGATCTTGTTCTAGCATGTCAAGAGTGTTAGTTCTAGCATGCGCAACAAGTCTTGCCCATGTACTGACCAATTCCCCTACAATGATTCTGCAGGTTGTAAGCAGCAACCCCCCACTTACTCTCTCAGACAGTTCCTATTAGCTGGCAAATTCACTAGCCTCCTAAACTGCAATCACATTTACTCTCGCAAGGTCTTTGTCGGTGGACTACCTCCGGACTACCTGGATGACCGTAAGTATCGATTTTTTATTTTACGGACTACTTTGATGCCGTTACTACAATTTACATGATATTTACGTGATGTGTTTCTCGTCTCACTGCAGAAGTCATCAAGAGCATCTTTGCTCGTTTTGGATCTCTCTCTGTGGACTGGCCGCACAAACTTCACACCAAGTCCTGTGTGCCCCCTAGAGGTGAGCTGTGGTTTGATACTGATACTACATGTATCTGTATTGTTAACACTCTTGCCACATGTGTATTGTATATTAGGTTGGAAGGTCATACTTGTCAGATTGTGTGTTTGTCTTCATTATCAGGGGTCTTCATTATCGCTCTCTTGAAGGACTACCTTTCACACCTGTCCTTATGTTAGATATGGTGGGGTGGCTCCTTATAAATTATTGTCTACTCAACCCCATAGAGGGATATTACATCATTCACTAGCTAATTAAAACTAGTTCACTGTGTTCAGATTTTAAATTTCTATTTTCAGATCTGCCAGTAGTAGCTGGTAGTTACCCCCAAAATAAGGCCTAGTATAACATTAAATTTTGTTCCCATCACTGAGTCCGATCTCTGTATTGGGTCAATTGATCTGTGATAGCCATTTAATGTATTTCCCTTGTTACAGGCTACGCTTTCCTTCTGTTCAAAGATGAGTCTTCAGTACACAAGCTCCTTTTCTCCTGCTCCTCTGAGAGCAACAAGTACTTTATCTACATTCCCACTAACACAATGACCAAGAAGAAGGTATGTGTAATGTTATATTATTATCTACACTGTGCCTAGCAATCACCCCCAGCTTTCCACAAGGCCTTGCTAACTATTACATTAGGGAAGCTTAGCTTACATTTTACAGTAAGTGTTTTTCAGCCAAAACTATCTTATCCCTAGGTTCAGATAAGGCCATGGTGTTTGCCTGATGGTATATGTGTCAAGGAGCCCTCGCATAATATTGATCTTCGCAAAGCTGTGTTCATAGGCGGAGTCCCTCGACCTCTCAAAGCTGTTGAACTGGCTCAGATCATGAGGGACAAGTATGGTAGCGTTATGCTGGTAGCCATTGTCTGTGACACTGACCTAAAATATCCTAAAGGTACACCTACATAATTAGGTTCAAAATTTATTTCTACTGCCACCTCAGAAACACATGTACCTAATGTTTTGCAAGCATTATGTGAACTTGACTACTAAATATACGATCTTTGCCAGAACGCAATAGTTAGATCGCAGAGTTAATTTTTCTGCTGATTTGGCTCATTCGCAAAGGTTTTTTCCGCAAAGCTAAATATTCAGTATGTACCGTTGGGAATGAAGTTTCGTAGGTTTTTGCCTTTATGGAATGTGTTTTCTCCCAGGTGCTGCCTGTGTTGTGTTCTCCTCTCATGCCAGCTACATAGCAGCTGTGTCTGCCCGGTTTATGCAGCTCAATTATGCCAGCATGGACAAGAAGGTGACCCTTTAATTACTTACGAAAGCATCGTTGGTGCTGATGCCTCGGTGGAGGCGCCAACGCTTTATAGAAATAAAGCTAGTAACTAACCAAAGTTAGAGGTATGATTTTTGCTTGTATAGCGGGTAATTTTCGAGGGACAAAATATTTGTGGTTCAGCAATATTGATACATTTCGTGGGTAATATGTTTGTGCAATCCAAAATAACGGGACTAGATACTAGAAGCCTAGAACTCTTACTTTCACTTCATTTCATTGAGCACTCTGCGTGCGCGCGCGCACACACACACACACACACACACACACACACACACACACACACACTACTATCTTGACTAATGCCATGCTAATTCAAAGTTAGAGGTATGATTTTTGCTAAAAGAACCACATAGACCCATCCCCACTATCAGCCACCAGAAAACCTGACCTTATAAGATTAGGCTCCATGCAGTTTACACAACACTACAGCCAAGTTAACAGCTTGCCCTCATAGCTTGCAATAATTATTCAGCATGGCCCCAAGTGAATAGCTTACAGTAAGTATTCAGTGTACTAGTTGTATGTAACTCTGGATGAATGGGGAGGGTTGGTGCACCGTTAAAGACTCTTTAACCCATCATTCTTGACTCTCAAGGTCGGGCATCTGTTTGCCTTTTTTTATACCTGTATTCTTTTATACTGTCTGCTCCTTTTTTGTTTTTTGTTTCTGGTATACTGTAGTCCCATAACTATTTAGTGAAGAGCCTTTTACACTTTCTAAGCCCTATCAAATAATGTAGTAAAATAACCTAGACACAAAGTCATGTATGTAAGACTCCATAAGCTAACTGAAAATAATCTGCTAGCAGTGAAGGCTGGATTCCAACCATTGTAGAAGCTTTCCGTTTGATTGGGAGGGTGTGCATGCAGATAGACAATCCTTGCCCACCCAATACCTTTTGTATACCCTTCAATCAAACACACACACTACTATCTTGACTAATGCCATGCTAATTCAAAGTTAGAGGTATGGTTTTTGCTAAAAGAACCACATAGACCCATCCCCACTATCAGCTACTACCACCACAAAACATGTCCTAATTTTGAATGTTCTCTGTTCAGATTGAGATCCAACCATACGTTCTGGAGGGCCAGATGTGCGATGAGTGTCACGGTGTGCAGTGTAACAAAAAGCCTGCTCCTTTCTACTGTGCCAGTCTAAACTGCTTGCAGTATTACTGTGAATACTGCTGGGCCACCATCCACTCCATGCCGGGAAAACAGAATCACCGACCATTGCAGAAAAACTTAACAAAACTCCCTTCTGCTGAGAATGTTAATTGAACTCGGTGTTTGGAACGTCATCACTTTTGGTTTTATGACACGTCATCTTCTTATTTATTTTCATGATTGCTCATTGTGTTTGGAACTCATTTAGTTTCTATTCCAACTTTGTATGTTTTGTGCATGACTAGTCTATATTGCAATTATTTACAGCTTCTTATTGAGAACTTTTACTTTTAAAATGGTATGTACTACGATATTATAGCTCTCAGTCAATCTACTCAAGCTATGTATAGGGTTTCTTGCAAGTTATGTCTAATCCAATGTTTCGTTTCCCTGCAATTATTATAGGCTTTCCCTTAGCACATTAATTAAATTATTAATGCTCATTAGGCCAAGCAGAGTCAATTTGTAGTTTCTCAGGCTATTATTCCTAAAATAGCAAGCGGCATTTTATGATAATGATATTCATATAATTTTAATTAAAAACACACCCCTAACTTCCTCCATAAGCGGAAGTGCATAATTTTTACTTATTAATTTTAGTCATAATTATTTCATGACCAAAAAACCATGCAAATTTATCCTTTTCTTTTCTTTTAGTGCCTTTAATTTTAGGTCACGTGATATTTAATTACTTCTTCTGTTCTTGCCCCATCAGGTTCATATTGAACACTCCACACCTACTATGTATACTAGTTTACATGTACAGTGTGTATTATGTATTCCCATGATCTACTGGCAATGCTATTACCCCCCCCCATACAGATACAGGAAGTCACATTACTCTCTGCATACATCTGATGTACAGTATGCCTATGTTCGATACTCTCTCTCTATCATAATTATACTCTTGGAAAATGCAATTCAATTCCGGATGCCTTTGAGGATTTAGTGGTTAGTATTTAAAATTTTATAGAGGGCAAAATGTCAATGCTGTTTACATTTACGCATTCTTGTGGGTTTTTTAGCAAACTAGTATGAATATCGGTGCTTGGTATTGCCAGGAGTGGTATTGCTCATATAGAATCTCATAATAGATACAAAAACTGATGATCATTATAATAAATGATGCCACTGGGTTATCAGTTATCAGTGAGTGTGATGAACGGTCCATGAACTGTAAGGAAAGGTCGTGTGTAGTTGAAGAGTGTTGAAAGGAGAAATTCCATTATCAGAGGGAGAGTTTAGGATGGAAGTGGGTGATGGGCTGGTAGGTGAACGGAAGCCTGTTGCTGTGGCTCCCCAACTGGTTTCAATGTGGTCTGGAGGTGTAGTCTTGTCTATGGTCTCGGAGGCACACAATTGAGGGCTGCTTGCGGCGGTGGTGGAGCCGGGGGAGGATGCCGTGGCTTTAGATCCTTTATCTCCTGAGGTTGCTTTCTCAGCTGTCCTCCATTTTGCACGTCTGTTTTGGAACCACACCTGCAATAGTTAATAAAAGTGTTGGTAAAACAGTTGCAGCACTTTTAAGTATACGCTTACAATAAACAACATTATAGATCGAGAGCATGGTGTTTATCACTCTAGCATTGTAGCAAGCCACTGCAATTAACTATTACACACCTGCACTCTTGCTTCAGTGAGGTGAATCAATATGGCCAGTTTTTCCCTCATAAAGACATTAGGGCAACGGGTCTTTTTGAATGTTTTCTCTAACTCTTCCAGTTGGTAGGTGGTGAAGACAGTTCTGCGGCGTCTCTGCTTGCCCCTTGCGCTAAGCTGCTATATGCAGCAAAGGTCAAGAACACAGAACAAGAATGTTTAATCCTTCATTAAACCATTAGAAGTGTAGTAGGTTTCTTAGCTGGATAGTAAACCTGAGGGAATGTAGTGGCTGAAGCAAGCCACTAATTGAAGTGGCAGCAGCCAGGACAATTAGTGGCTTCTCCCAGGGTTACTATCCAGCTAAGAAACCATACTACCAAGGGCGTATAAATTATATATATTTTATATTTTTATATTCCTTGATACTACACATGGTCTATCTCCGCTTAGAAAAATGCATTTTTGTGGGTACAGGGTTTTGCAGAATTCTTGCAACAGGGCTAAACAGACACAGCAATGACTTCCATATATGGAAGTCAACTGCTGACTTATAATAATAATTATTATAGTGTACATGTCCAGGTATATGTATAATGAAAGATGTCCTGTGAGCCTAAGAGAGCATCAGCTTATTTATATTCATAAGGTGGTGGATGGTACACCAGGTGGATGCAGGGCAAATATTGTTGTGATGTTGGTGTGTGCAGAACTGTTGGCATAGCTGTGTATTGACTGATCATTATCAGTTGTTTTTAGTGCCATTTTGAGGTTTTGGCATTCTTCAAAATAATAACCAGACAGAAGATGGCAAAGCAAAGAAGTGAGAGGAGCATACCTTCAAGACATGCAAATTTTCAATGGTCATCCTGAAATGTTGATGAGACAGCAGCTGACAGAAGAAATTGCCAGAGGAGATTTGGTTACAATATAAGGCCTATAAGGGGCAAGGCATCTGTCTTCAAGCTTATCAATATCAGCCAATACCACTGTTTGGAGGGTGTCATTTATTAACTGTTCCGGTATCATTGAAAAGAGCAACAGTTCTTACAAACTTATGAATATAAGCTGATGCTCTCTGGACATATTTCAATTCAAATGATTATACACATACCAGGGTGTCTGTCATACAGGATTTTGAATTAGAGGGGATTTTGAAGAGTCACCAGAACATTAAAAAAAAAGTCAACAGTTATTTCAATACCCTACCGGCTATATGGATACTTAGTCGTATGACTGAGTGGATTGGAGCCAGAGGGGAATAATCATACATCCCTGTATGCTGCATATCATGTACATGTATACACATAATAATTATTAGTTGACTTCCATATATGGAAGTCATTGCAATGTCTGTTTAGCCCTGTTGCAAGGATTTTGCAAAACCCTGTAATACATAATTATGGTGACCAACCTAATCACATAGAAACAGCCCCCATAAAGTCAATTTAGGAAACACACAATCATACAAGTGAGCAGTATTAGAGTCGCATAATACAAACAAGCATTAAAGGAATTATTCCCTGTGCTCTTCCTATGCTCAATATAAGGAAGCATATACAGGTGGCTGCAAGGCCAGGTGAAACACACTTGTCTAGCAAATAACACTTACTGGTTAGAATTATAAAAGCTGAGAACAAACACATTATGACTGGGCTAACCTGGGTGACAGATATCTCCTTGTCCATCAGGTTGTTGGAGTTACTAGAGTTTGTGTTGACAGAATGGGTAGGAGCAGTGCTACTCTTGGAGCTTCCCAGTGAGGCCAGACCGGCCAACCGTTTACTCTCAATGAATTCCTCCCACGACGGACGAGTACTTCCTTCTCCAATCGACTGTTTGCGTAAAAGTCCATTGCTACTTGCGTACCTATCAATCCCGTGGTGGTTACGAGCAAGAACAGTGCTTTGAGAGTGGATCCTTCTGCGTTTGTATTCAAAGTCCATTGATGCTGACTTGCTAGACTCAGTGAACAGACTCCTCTTCACAGTATTCTGACGTTTTGGCATAGGAGTGGGAGAAATCAGATGATGTTTATGGCACAGTTTATATTTTTGAGCTTCTTTCAAGCAGTCATCGACTTCACATAATCTCCGCCATTGTGTACCATTGAACTTTCGCATAACGCCGCTTTCTGGGGTAACAATAATTTCTCCTTTCTTAGCTCTTTTGAATTTGAATTTCCCTCTCGGTATAAAATATTTCAGTTCACTTGCAGTATCTATAAGAAAACGAAACAGTTACATGTTGCAACTAGCTACAAGGTATAGTGTACACAAACAAGCCCTGAGGGCAGAAATACAAGCCTTTTACAAGACCCACTTATACATGTAGCTATAATACAAAATAGTATAATTTATCATGTACCAGCTCTTATGCAGCTACAGAGTCCTGTTCCTAGTTCTTACCTAAATGCAGAAGTCCTGGTGGTGGTGCAGGGGCCATCACTAGATTGCTAGTAGTGCCTAGATGCATTGTAGTGGAGGGTAGAGACGTTGGGATCTGAGGTTTCTGGTCGAGCATGTGATGGTTGCTGTCCACCAGGCCACCATAGCCCGGTGGGCTTGTCAGAGAGGATGAGTAGAGGACACTACTGCTGTCCATATTACAAGCTGAAATTGTTAGATTATTCTTCTGCAAACCTTATATATGTATACCGGAGGACACTGTGATATTGGAGGTTATAAAGAAGGAGTAGATGTAGCAATACAGTTGACGCATGCGCAGACACTACTGTGGATAGGCACCTCCTTCAAGGAGGGCGGCGGCGCTCGACTACATCTGATTGCAGCCCTTCCACCAGCACACACACACGAAGATTCCATATTGTTCAAGTTAGTGGTTGCATGCTCGAGGCCTGGTTACTAGTGTCTGCGCATGCCATTGTTACATCTACTCCTTCTTTATAACCTCCAATATCACAGTCTCCTCCCTATTGACATGCTCTG